>NC_088866.1:18847300-19019203 GCF_032884065.1 Artemia franciscana
TATTGGAGACTTTAGCAAGCGTCAGCTTAAGAAATAAAACCACCCCAAACTTAAGATTTATATGACTTTTCCAATAATTTCTTATAGCTCGTCTTATCCCCGTGAGATAATAAGCCGAAAGCTAGGGAGGAGATTAACCAAAGCTAAAGAAGAGCTGAAGAAGTAATTGTACATACTCTATAAATTATTTAGAAGATCTCTGACCAATAACTGTTGTTCGAAGCTATGGGGACCAGGGAATATTTGTTGTGCATTTTATATAAGTCAAAATCACTCTAGGCTTCCAACAATCAAAAATTACGCCGGCCTATGTCTACTTATTACTCCCTAGATTTGGTATCCAGTCTAGTGACCCTCCCTGGATAGAGAAATTTCTAAGTGAAGCCCGGAAATACTTCTTCAAAGAATATGGATGATGTCTTTGGGAAATATAATTTAACTTAGTACAGAACAAATTTCACAACTTTACTCAAAATTGAAAAATGACATGATAATTTATTAAACTGAACTAAGTCCGTTAAGTCACTTGCACAACGTCTCCCAGTTTATCAAACAGTTCGTGGTAACGAGCTGTAGTAAGGAGCGACCCGGCTCAATAGTAACCTAAAGTCTAAAAAATGAAATTTTAATGCCAATAGTTACATCAAAAGAACCGCATTTTAATGCTGATTTTAAATATATATGTTTCATCAAGATTTGCCTTACCCGTCAAAAGTTACGAGCCTGAGAAAATTTACCTCATTTTAGAAAATAGGGGGAAATACCCCCTAAAAGTCATACTATCTTAACGAAAATCACACCATCAGATTTAGCGTATCAGAGAACCTTATTGTAGAAGTTTCAAGCCCCTATCTACAACTATGTGGAATTTCGCATTTTTTGCAAGAAGATCACGGATGTGTGTTTGTTTTTTTGATTGTTTTTTTTTTTTTTTTTTTTTTTTTTCAGGGGTGATCGTATCGACTCAGTGGTCCTAGAATGTCACGAAAGGGCTCATTCTAACGGAAATGAAAAGTTCTAGTGCCTTTTTTAAGTGACCAAAAAAATGGAGGGCAGCTAGGCCCCCTCCCACGCTCATTTTCCCCCAAAGTCACCAGATCAAAATTCTGATAGCCATTTTATTCACCATAGTCAAAAACCTAATAACTATGTCTTTGGGGACGACTTACTCCCCCGCAGTTCCCGTGGGAGGGGATGCAAGTTACAAACTTTGACCTGTGTTTACATATAGTAATGGTTACTGGTATGTGTACACACGTTTTCAGGGGGATTTTTTTGGTTTGGGGTTAGAGCTGGGGGGGGGGTTACGTGGGAGGATCTTTCCATGGAGGAACTCCTCATGGGGGAAGACTTTCAATGGAGGGAGCGCAAGATTTTCTAGTATTATTAAAAAAAAACAATGCAAAAATAAATATGAAAAGTTTTTTTCTACTGACAGCGAGGAGGAGCATTAAAACTTAAAACGAATAGAAATTATTACGCATATGAGGGATTTACCTCCTCGTAATGCCTCGCTCTTTACGCTGAAGTATTTTTAGTAATTTCAACTATTTATTCTACGGCCTTTGTGATTCAGGGGTTATTCTTAAGGAATTGGGACACAATTTAAGCTTTAGTGTAAAGAGCGAGGTATCGATGAGGGGTGAGCCCCTTCATATACGCAATAAAAACATACGAATATAGAAGTTCGCTACGTAAGTTAATTCGTAAGTTACGTATATTTTTTACTCATGAAAACGTTCGTAAAAAATTAAAAGTTCTAGTTGCCTTTTTAAGTAATCAAAAAATTGGAGGGCAACTAGGCCTCCTCTCTCGCTCCTTTTTTCTCAAAATCTTCCGATTATCGTTTTAATTATTTATGCGCGGAGAGCCAAGATCAAAAAATTCATTAATTCAAAAACGTCCAGAAATAAAAAAAAAACAAGTTTTTTTAAATGAAAGTAAGGAGTGACATCAAAACAACGAACAGAAATTACTCCGTATATGAAAGGGGCTTTTCCTCCTCAACGCCCCGCTCTTTACGCTAAAGTTTTTTACTGTTTTAAAAGGTAGAGTTAAGAGAAAGAGTCTAACTTTAGCGTAAACAGCGGGGCGTTGAGGAGGAAAAGCCCCTTTCATATACGGAGTAATTTCTGTTCGTTTTAAGTTTTGATGTCGCTCCTTACTTTCATTTAAAAAAATTTTTTTTTGTTTAATTCACTAAATAAAGTCTAACACATACAAATGCGAAGATGTGATCTATGATGTGATGTACCTGCTATGTGCATAGCCGTGCCCCAGCTCAAATATAAGAAAAAACAAGAGCTAAGAGCTCATATGGCACTTCTGACGAGGCGAGAAGAGCTAAGAGCCAAGAGATCATATGGTATGAGCTCTAACAAAATTCTAAAAATCAATAGATTGATTTAAAAAGGAAAATAAGAGGCTTAATGCCGGAAAAAATTTAAAATACGAGCTCTGAGTCACAAAGTCCTTCTAAATATCAAAATTCATTAAGATCCGATCACCCACTCGTAAGTTATAAATACCATAATTTTTTCTAATTTTTCCTCTCCCTTTTGCCCCCCCAGATGGTCGAATCTGGGAAAACGACTTTATCAAGTCAAATTGTGCAGCTCCCTGACACGCCTATCAATTTTCATCGCCCTAGCACCTCCAGAAGCACCGAACTCGCCAAATCACTGAGCCCCTCCCCCCAACTCCCCCAAAGAGAGCGAATCCAGTACGATTCTGTCAATCACGTATCAAGGACATTTGTTTATTCTATCCACCAAGCTTCATCCCGATTCATACACTCCAAGTCTTTTTCCAAGATTTCCCCCTCCAAATCCCCCCAATGTCAAAAGATCTGGTCGGGATTTGAAATAAGAGCTCTGAGACATGAATTCCTTCTAAAAATCAAATTTCATTACGATCCGATCATCTATTCGTAAGATATAAATACCCCAATTTTCATGTTTTCCAAGAATTCCGGTTTCGCCCTCCAACTCCCCCGAATGTCACAGGATCTGGTCGGAATTTGAAATTAGAACTTTAAAGCACAAGATCCTTCTAAATATCAAATTTCATTAAGATCTGGTCACCCTTTCGTAAGTTACAAATACCTCAATTTTCAAAATTACCCCCCCCCCCAATTCCACCAAAGAGAGCAGATCTGGTCCAGTTATGTCAGTCACGTATCTTAGACAGGTTTCTATTCTTCCCATCCAGTTTCATCCTGATCTCACCGCTTTAAGTATTTTCGAAGATTTCCGGTCCCCCCAACTGCCCCCCCCAATTACGCTTGATCTGGTTGAAATTTAAAATAAGATATCGGAGTTACGAGGTCCTTCTAAATATGAAGTTTCATGAAGATCCGATCACTCCTTCGTAAGTTAAAAATACGTCATTTTTCTTATTTTCAGAATTACCCCCCCCCCCCCGGTAATTGAGCGGATCCGTTCCAATTATGTAAATCACGTATGCAAGACTTCTGCTTATTTTTCCAACCAAGTTTCATCCCAATCCCTCCAATCTAAGCGTTTTCCATCATTTTAGGTTTCCCCACCCCAAACTTCCCCCAATGTCACCAGATCTGGTCAGGATTTAAAATAAGAGCTTTGAGACACGATATCCTTCTAAATATCAAATTTCATGGAGATCCAATCACCCGTTCGTAAGTTAAAAATACCTCATTTTATCTATTTTTTCAGAATTAACCCCCCCCCAACTACCCCAAAGAGAGCGGATCCGTTCTGGTTATGTCAATCAAGTATCTAGGACTCGTGTTTTTTGTTTCCACCAAGTTTCAGCCCGATCCCTCCACTCTAAGTGTTTTCCAAGTTTTAGGTTTCCCCCTCCCAACTCCCCCCCCCCCCAATGTCACCAGATCCGGTCGGGTTTAAAATAAGAGCTTTGAGCCACGATATCCTTCTAAATATCAAATTTCATTGAGATCCGATCACCCGTTCGTAAGTTAAAAATACCTCATTTTTTTTAATTTTTCAGAAATACCCCCCCCCCCCCAACTACCCCAAAGAGAGCGGATCCGTTCCTTTTTTCAATCATCTATCAAGGACTTTTGTTTATTTCTCCCACCATGTTTCATCCCGATCCCTCCACTCTAAGTGTTTTCTAAGTTTTAGGTTCCCCCTCCCAACTCCCCGCCCCCATCACCAGATCCAGTCAGGATTTAAAATAAGAGCTCTAAGACACGATGCCCTTCTAAACATCAAATTTCATTGAGATCCGATCACCCGTTCGTAAGTTGAAAATACCTCATTTTTTTAATTTTTAAGAATTACTCCCCCCCCAACTACCCAAAGAGAGCGAATCAATTCCGATTATGTCAATCATGTATCTGGGACTTGCGCTTATTTTTCCCATGAAGTTTCCTCCCGATCCCTCCACTCTAAGTGTTTTCCAAGATTTTAGGTTTCCCCCCTCCAACTCCCCCCAATGTCATCAGATGCGGTCAGGATTTAAAATAAGAGCTCTGAGACACAATATCATTCCAAACATCAAATTGCATTAAGATCCAATCACCCGCTCATAAGTTAAAAATACCTCATTTTTTCTATTTTTTTCCGAATTAACCGGCCCCCACTTCCCCCCCCCAGATGGTCAAATCGGGGAAACGACTATTTTTAATTTAATCTGGTCCGGTCCCTGATACGCTTGCCAAATTTCATCGCCCTAGCTTACCTGGAAGTGCCTAAAGTAGCAAAACCAGGCCTTTAGGTTTTCCCCCTCCAACTCCCCCAATGTCATCAGATCCGGTCGGGATTTAAATAAGAGCTCTGAGACACAATATCATTCCAAACATCAAATTTCATTAAGATCCAATCACCCGCTGATAAGTTAAAAATACTTCATTTTTTCTATTTTTTTGCGAATTAACCGGGCACCCACTCCCCCCCCCCCAGATGGTCAAATCGGGAAAATTTAATTTGGTCCGGTCCCTGATACGCTTGCCAAATTTCATCGTCCTAGCTTACCTGGAAGTGCCTAAAGTAGCAAAACCGGGACCGACAGACAGACAGACAGACAGACAGACCGACAGAATTGGCGATTGCTATATGTCACTTGGTTAATACCAAGTGCCATAAAAAACCGAATCAAAGTGGAAAATTTGATCGAAGTCAGGTAATACCCCAGCCGCGACGCCCCTTCGCCCAATCTGCGTCACCCAGGACAGCTGACCCGGTTACCCCCCTAGGAACAGCTCTGGACATGTTTGATGTGTGCTACAGTAATATAAAAACATTTTATTTCCTCTCAGAGTAGCATAAAAAAAAAAGACTTTGTCGACAAAGAATTCACAATTTCTGTTTTATCAAAATTGCATTATCTCCAGCTAGGAACCAAGCTTTGATTTAAATACTTATTTGCTATACCAGGTTTTGACGTTAATCCATTTTATTATATTTAATTGGGAACATTTGCAGAATTGCACGGTATCACCTTTTTTATTTATCCTCGGTTAAAACACGCAATCAGTCAACAATCGCCAAATAGCATGAAAACTATAATCTACAATTACTCAAAATTGTCAGCAAAAACATTTAAAAAATCAGCACATAAAAACCGCGGGAAATATAGCAAAACGGATTGTATTTTTAAATTCAACTTGCGAAAGTGAGGTAGAAAACTCTTCAGAACGCCAAACTTTTATAAACACAATAAAAACAGCAAAATATAAAAACAAGATTATGCAAAGACTGTAGACAATGGGAAAGATTCTGATTAAGTACATTCGAAGTCAGGATAAAAATTTTTATTAGGAGCACATATTCTAGATTTCGGAACAAGAATACAATTAAATTTGTTGACCAGCGTTATCTTGGGAACCTCAAGTCTAAATTTTGCTACAAACGTTAAAATACACACAATTCTTGAATATGAATTTTACCGCTCGTGAATATAAACAAGAGCTAAGAGCTCATATGGCAGTTGTGACGAGGCAAGAAGAGCTAAGAGCCAAGAGATCATATGGTATGAGCTCTAATAAAATTCGAAGAATCAATAGATTGATTTAAAAGGAAAATCAGAGGCTTAATGCCGGTCGGGATTTAAAATAAGAGCTCTGAGACACGATGTCCTTCTAAATATCAAAATTCAGTAAGATCCGATCATCCACTCGTAAGTTATAAATACCTAATTTTTTCTAATTTTTCCTCTCCCTTTAGCCCCCCAGATGGTCGAATCTGGGAAAACGACTTTATCAAGTCAATTTGTGCAGCTCCTTGACACGCCTACCAATTTTCATCGTCCTAGCACGTCCAGAAGCACCAAACTCGCCAAATCACTGAATCCCTCCCCCCAACTCCCCCAAGAGAGCGAATCCGGTACGATTACGTCAATCACGTATCAAGGACATTTGCTTATTCTATCCACTAAGCTTCATCCCGATTCCTCCAATCCAAGTGTTTTCCAAGATTTCCCCCTCCAAATCCCCCCAATGTCAAAAGATCTGGTCGGGATTTGAAATAAGAGCTCTGGGACACGGATTCCTTCTAAATATCAAATTTCATTAAGATCCGATCACCTATTCGTAAGATAAAAATATCCCGATTTTCACGTTTTCCAAGAATTCCGGCTTCCCCCTCCAACTCCCCCCAATGTCAAAGGTTCTTGTCGGAGTTTAAAATTAGAGCTTTAAAGCACAAGATCCTTCTAAATGTCAAATTTCTTTAAGATCTGGTCACCCTTTCGTAAGTTACAAATACCTCATTTTTCCTAATTACACCCCCCCCCCCCCCACACCACCAAAGAGAGCAGATCCGGTCCGGTTATGTCAGTCACGTATCTTAAGACAGGTTTTTATTCTTCCCATCCAGTTTCATCCTGATCTCTCCGTTTTAAGTATTTTCTAAGATTCCCACCCCCAAATGCCCTCCCCCAATGACGCTGGATCCGGTAGAAATTTAAAACAAGAGATCTGAGCTACGGGGTCCTTCTAAATATGAAGTTTCATGAAGATCCAATCACTCCTTCGTAAGTTAAAAATACGTCATTTTTTTTTATTTTTCAGAATTAACCCCTCCCCAATAGAGCGGATCCGTTCCAATTATGTAAATAACGTTTCTAATACCTCTACTTATTTTTCGCACCAAGTTTCATCCCGATCCCTCCAATCTAAGCGTTTTCCATGATTTTAGGTTCCCCCACCCCAAACTCCCCCCCCCAATGTCACCAGATCCGGCCGGGATTTAAAATAAGAGCTTTGAGACACGACATGTCTCAAGATCCGATCACCCACTCGTAAGTTAAAAATACCCCATGTTTCCTAGTTTTTCCTCTACCTTCAGCCCCCCACATGGTCGAATCGGGGGAAACAACTTTATTAAGACAATTTGTGCGGGTCCCTGACACGCCTACCAATTTTGATCGTCCTAGCACATCCAGAAGCAACAAACTCGCCAAAGTGCTGGACCCCCCTAACTCCCCCAAAGAGAGCGGATCCAGTCCGGTTATGTCAATAACGTATCTACGACATTTGTCTATTCTACCCACTACGTTTCATCCTGATCTCTCCAATCTAAGCGTTTTCCAAGATTTTCGGTTGCCCCCTCCATTTCCCCCCAGTGTCACCAGATCTGATCGGGATTCCAAATAAGAGGTCTGAGACACAAGTTCCGTCTAAATATAAAATTTCATTAATATCCGGTCACCCATTCTTAAGCTAAAAATACCTCAATTTTTCTATTTTTTTTCGAATTAACACCCCCCAACTCCCCCAAAGAGACTGGATCCGTTCATTTATGTTAATATACGTATCTAGACATGTTCTTATTCTTCTCATCAAGTTTCATCCCGATCTCTCCACTCTAACCTCCACCTAGATTTCCGGTTTCCAAGATTTCTGTTTTCCCCCTCCAGCCCCTATATCCCTAGATCCCATTCTAATTGAAAATACAACATCTGAGACATAGGATCTTTCTATATATCAAGTTTTATTAAGATCCGATCACCCATTCGTAAGATAAAGATACCTCAATTTCCTCGTTTTTCAAGATTTCCGGTTTCCCCCTCCAACTCCCCCCAATGTCACCAGATCTGGTCGGGATTTAAAATAGGAGCTCAGAAGCACAAAATCCTTCTAAACACCAAATTTCATTAAGATCTGGTCACCTGCACATATGTTACAAATACCTCCTTTTTTCTAATTTTTCCGAATTACCCTCCCCCAACTCCCCCAAAGAGAGCACCCAGTCCAGTTATGTCAATCACAAACCTTGGACTTATGCCTATTCTTCCCATCAAGTTTCATCCTGATCTCTCCACTCTAAGCCTTTTCTAAGATTTCCCGTCCCCCTCCAACTCCCTCCAATGACGCTGGATCTGTTCGGGATTTAAAATAAGAGATCTGAGTTACGAGGTCCTTCTAAATATGAAATTTCACCAAGATCCGATCACTCTTTCGTAAGTTAAACATACCTCATTTTTCTAATTTTTCAGAATTAACCGTCCTCCTAACTCACAAAAAGAGAGCGGATCCGTTCCGGTTATGTCAATCACGTATCCAGGACTTGTGCTCATTTTTCCCACCGAATTTCATCCCGATCCCTCCACTCTAAGCGTTTCCCAAGATTTTAGATTTCCCCCTCCAACTCCCCCCCCAATGTCACCGGATCCGGTCGGGAGTTAAAACAAGAGCTCTGAAACACGGTATCCTTCTAAATATCAAATTTCATTAAGATCCGATCACCCGTTCTTAAGTTAAAAAACCTAATTTTTTCTCTTTTTTCCAAATTAACCATTCCCCCACTCCCCCCCCCCCAAGATGGTGTCGAAACGGGGAAAGGACTATTTCTAACTTAATCTGGTCTGGTCTCTGATACGCCTGTCAAATCTCATCGTCCTAGCTTATCTGGAAGTGCTTAAACAGCAAAACCGAGACCGACAGACAGATGGACAGATCGACAGAATTTGCGATTGCTATATGTCACTTGGTGAATACCAAGTGCTATAGAAAACAAATAAAATGATAAAAAAAAACCTTAAGAATACTAATTAAAGATACCCATCCAAAAATCTATTTATAAAAAATACTTTGTCAAGATCTTTAACAAGGAAAATAATGTGAAATAACGATTCAAGAATGGCCATGAATTCTTACGCCCATAAAGGAGAAACACAATATGTTATAAGCTTATCACAGGCAGCCCAATAGCGCTGCACAAGAAAAGAGCGATGTGGGCACAATGTATTATTATTTTTTTTTTTTTTTTTTTTTTTTTTTTTTTTTTTTTTGTTCATTTTACTCCAGGGCACTTTGTATAGAAGGAGTTGTCGTAGAAACTTCGAAATGGACTTATTCGATTGAAAATCCGAAGTTCTAGTGCCCTATTGAATAGTCGAAAGTGGTTGGAGGGCAGCCCCCCCCCACCCAAGCACATCATTTCTCCAAACACATCCGATCATATTTTGAGATAGCTATTTTGTTCAGCGTAGTTGAAAGGTCCAGCAATTATATCTTTGACGATAACAACCCCCTACAGAGCTCTCAGGGTAAGGTTGTAATTTACACCCCGGGGCATATTAGGTATTTATGGAAAGGGTGGTCGAACAAACATGGAAGTGGGCTCATTGGATTGGAAATAAGAAGTTCTAGTACTCTTTTCAAAATTTTGAGATAGCTACTTGTTCAAAAACAGTCCAAAGATCACATAACATGGCCCTTGGGGTTATTACAACCCTCAGAAGCAGTCCTCTTAATTTGAAGTAGGTATTGTTGGTTTTAATATACCAACACATGAACCGTTTTTCTTCTTTCAGAGGGCTCGCTGAGGAGCCCTCTTATTTTGAAGCAGGTATCGTTAGTTTTAATATACCAACGCGTAAGCCATTCCGACACATAAAAGTGGGAAAGGTGGTTAGATTAATATGACATAAAATCATATCTAATCGAAACGATAGTGTTGCCCAAATAAAAAGGAACTGCAAGTCATTAGAAGAAGAAACAGAAAACAAAAACTTACCTCATTCGTTCCCATTGTTTCAATACTTGCGTTTTCAGGTGTAATAACCGAATTGATATTGGCCAATTTGAACTTCTGAAGCCTAAAAATAAGAAATAATATATAATCATAATATAACCATGATTTAATGATATAGTAATTAATATACAACAACAATATATAAGTAAGAATAGTGACAGAACCACTTGTATCTGAGGTATTAAAGGTATTATCGAGACAGAACTTGTTGATGAGGTGCAAAAAGTTACTCTTTACGAGGGAATGAATCAAGGGAAGGGTTCGAAACCGAGTCTGCAACCATAGCGATTATTATATTTGAAAAGAGCGCTGAAAGGCACATCGAAAGGCGTGTTCATATTTACCTAGCGAATTAATACAAAAGTACTTGAATTTAACCAGGGATTCAACCCCCAAAATTATACCTTTTTGGCTAGATTTATGGTAGGCATATACACTTTCCCAGATTTAAGGAACAAGTTAATCAGTGGCATATTGTCGAATTCTACTTGCATAGGGGGATTTTGCCATTTGATGCGTTTGTGGCGATTTATGTTCGTTTAAGTTTGACTTGATTACTTATTGAAATTTCTTTTGGTTTTTGGGCTTCATTTATTCATTGATAGTAATTTCTGTTTTTTTACGCTTGAATTCTTATTTGACTTTATTTCTTCTCGTCATTGATTTAATATTTTTTTTTACTTTTCTTTGAAAAACTTCTTTGGTGAAAAACTTCTTTTTTAATTAATCTCCCGAAAATCGTCTTCTAATGATCCGAATGTGTTTGGATTGGACAGACTGTTCTTTATAAGGACTCGTTCTTTGATGAAGTAACTACGGTCTTGATTAGCTTTTCACACTCAGGCTGCAAAGCTCCAATGTAAATATTTACAAATTGAAACAAGACTGAAGGCGGTCTTTTGGTGAGCAGAATTAAGGCATTGAAGTTTGGTGAGCAGCAAGTCACCTCCCATCTGCGAGTTTAAGCAGTCATTTCAAGATTGTTAGGATTGTTTTATTCCATGAGCTTTGAAAAACGTATTTGCTGGCCACAATCATCACAGACAAAGGCCAGACCATCCACCTGGATCAAAGATAGATTTTCACTAACGAAAAACTCTCTTAATTGTAGGAAAACACAATTACCAGAAAGATTGGTAGATTCAAGTTTGATCATCCTGAATAAATCCGTCCTCATTTTCCCATCATCCTTCGAAGGGTAATTTACGTAAACACAGAAGTATTCATCCAGGGTGTTGACAGTAAACCCATCTAGTAGTAAACTTAAGAATGTGTAATAAAACTTTATAACTATCCGAAAATTGTCATCCTTGTATAGAATTTTCTGTGTAATGTAATTCAGCTTGTTCTAAGAGGCTCTATTTCTTATACTACATTCCAATCTTATGCTATTACTGTCAGTATTTGACTAGGTCCTAGTGGAAAAAGGCAATATTATGTTCCATGAAAAAAGAAGCAAGCTGTATATCCTCACTCTTGACAGCATTCTTGTAAACTCTTTCCTTGCCATTACTACCCGCGAATGCCTTTACACACCGTTTTTTTCCACAACGATAACATCCTTCTTATGACCAATTCCACAGCAAGTTTTTTACGTCAATTCCGCTAAAAGCCAAAAGCCAAAGATTGTGCAAAATGCTCGGCAAAAGCATTGTATGGAGCCTCAGCGACTTCTTTCAACCATCCTTGAAATTCCTTCTCATTCGTCCTAAACTTCGCAAGCTTCAATATCTTGCCCAATGCTATCTTTCTCTTTGTATCGTTTTTCTGTGGAGACAATGGTGCCATCATAAATTTCTTCGTTGAGAAAAGGCAAACAACTTAAAGCGAAAGTAATTTTAGCAATCTATTAAAGAGGTCTAACCCAATAGGTTAGCTCATCATGAGGAAATTAAGTAGTCCCAAAAATGTTTCACGAGTACTTCAATAAGGACTGTCAATGTACAACTATACCTTCAAAAAAAGGTTACATGGAAACAATGAGAATAATGTTAACTTGAATAATGTTCAAGTTAAAAAGAGAACACATAATTCTCACATTTTTGGATCCTAGTTGTCCAAAAAAGTGCCACATAGCCAGAATTCTTAAAAAGTTAACCGTGACTTTTAAATTCAAACCAACGTTATTGTTTCCTTTTTTAGCTATCTTCACTGTTCCTTTTATGTTTGGATATATTGTATTGTTTTCCTACACCGTCTTAGATTATGCTGTCTTAGGAAGGATTATGCGTCGATGATTTTGCTTCTGAATAATACTAAGTTCCATATAGTTATGCAACATCTTGCATTACTAAGTACGCCTGATTAACTTTTTACAATAGCGCTTTAGCACTTATAGCTAAAAAATAATCACTTTCAAATAAAAATCACGAAATATTTTGCTCTGACGTTTATATGAACTTCAATTTTCTATATCTCTTAGCTCCTAAGAACTTCAAACCGAAAATGTAGGTATCAAGTTTAGCCTAACCTAACGTATCTTATCAACCACCTTTGAACAAGAGCTTCTTTACCGGCATTCAGAAAGCTATGAAAAGCTTAACTTCAGAAAGCTAGACCATAACACTTCATACATTTATGCTTAATTTGGTAAAATCGTGAACATAAAATAGTGTTATTAGACAAAAGGGCAGAATAACTGAAATTAATTAAGGCTATAACAAAAGGTACAAATGGATACAGAGGACGAGAAAAAAAAGAGAACATTAATGGTGATTCCCGTAAACAAAGGGACCTTCTTTGATGTTCAAGCCAACGGACTTAACATTTCCCGTATAAGGTTTTCAGCCAAGGCGATTCCAATTGTAAACATTTTTTTTTTTTTTTTTTTTTTGATCCGAAACTGTTTTAAAGGGTTTCAGGCTTTTTTGGTTACTATGAGCCGTGGTTCATCCGTAACTAGCTTGCAGCTACCACTGAAACCATGATGATTTAACAAATTACATTGCAAAGCCACCAATGAGCCTGTATCAAAAGACCTCTTAGGTCAGCTGCCTAAATAGCAAGGACCACATTAAACACGTTCTCTTGATTTGTTTTCATCTGAATGACTTGCCTTGTTTTTCTTCAGGACTGGTTGAACTTCCTTGAAGTGATGATTCCAGGAATGATTTAATCTTGGTTTTAATAGTCAAGTATTTTATTGTAAGTCTCATTTTATATTTATCTGTGCTTTGCGGATAACAACTCTTAGATATAAAACCGAAATATTCATTTAGAAAAATTTTCATTATCTTATTTCTTATTGTTTGTATTATGGAAAAACAGTGTGGCCTTCGTCGTATTTACAAGAACAAGGCAAGAAAATAGCGAGACCAAGTAAAGAGAATCGCTGTTGACAGCCTTTATGCTGGTTTACTTGATATTCCTTATCAGTTGCTTCTTTAAGAAATGAATATCTTATTTTAGGTCGTCGCCCGTCACTGGGTTTCGAGATCCAGATTGGCTCTTCCACTATTTATACTTCTACATCGCTTAAGTCCCTAGGGTTCCAATCCGGTATATCAGACCACGCATTACGCAAGTCTTAGGGAATTTTCTCCAGAGTGAAGGGTAGTTTTGATAAGAAAACGCTTGTCACCTCTATAACGTCTTTTTTCCTCCTCATGTTTTCTTCGAGGTTTTTCCCAAACACGGAAGCTTTTTCCGTTTAAAAACGAAGCAAATTCATTCAATGTTTGTTACTTTTTTTGCCTTTGAGAGAAAGGGGATTTGATATATGACATAGATTCAACATGTGATATTTGAAAATTTCTTTATTTGACGTTAAAATCAAGAGAAAACGCACATCGCTGATGAATTCTGGTTTCTTTTTACCAGTAAATGCGACTCTGGTGTGGTTCGGATATTCGTTTATTTGAATGAGATTACTTACCCCATTATTCTTTCTTCGAGTGTGCCTTTGGTGATAAGGCGATAAACATTGACCACTCTTTTTTGACCAATTCTATGGGCTCGATCCATTGCCTGTAGATCTTTCTGTGGATTCCAGTCATGTTCAACAAAAATCACCTAGAAGAGGTTGTTCCTTTTTTATGAACTCTCAGTAGGTTCTCTAAGAAATTTGGCCTGTAATCTTCAAACGTTTAATGTGTATTTAAATATTCCATAAAATAAGTGAAAAACGGAAATTTTGAAAAGAACAAGAAAAGAACAATGAAAACATCAACGTTTTATAGAAAGAACCGTATAAGTTTAAAAATTTATCATTTAATAATTTAACAATTAATGATTGATTTAACTAACTGATTTAATTTATTAGTTTTTTTTACTCATCAGTTGATTAATTTAATGTCGTTAATTTAACTCAGTCATTTTCTAGTTTAAGAAGGAAGAAAAATAAATAAAAATAAAACCAACAATAAAAATATATCAGAAATCAGGTCATGATACACATAGAATGAATATGTGTTATTAGTTCCCCGCTTGATAAAATGTATGAAATATTTTACATGCATCATTACTGTTTTCATATGACACTAAATAGCCCATTTTACACCTACATGTGGTACGCTCAAAATAAGACAATTTTGGCACATAGTTAAATTATCAATGTTTAAAACATGCTTTGAGCAAATTTGTACATTTCTCGTTCTTTCTTTAGATTCATAGCCCCATCAATAAGGATGATCTGCAACTAGTATGTGGGTTATTCTCCTTCTTAACACAATTACCATCTATCTATTAACACAGTATGTCATCTATATAAGACTATTCCAAGAATGAGACAATTGTGCCTCCTCTGAGCAAGCCATATCCACAAGAAATGCTTTTCTATGATGCGAGTACTGAGAGAGTTCAAACAACATCTTTTATAAAGCAATTGCTCGAATATTTTTTTCCTTTTTTTTTGTAGTTTTGATGGTATAACAAATAGTGTCTAAAACAAAAGTCTTAAATTGTCTCGTATTTTCTTAGGACGAGGAATGTTGCTTGGCATTCCTTCTCTTTTATTCATTGTTTGTTGATTGACCTTTTGTGTTTTATTCATGTTTAGGACCGATAAAAAAAAATAATATAATCCCACTTTTTCTGGTCGGCCCAATATCGTACCAAGAAATGGCTTAAGTTAAGACTTTAGGTCTCTGGTTATGTAGGTCTCTCCAACAAATACATATACTACTCAGTGCTATGCGATAAAATTTGCATTATCATATTTTTTGTTTAATTTGAAGACAAAAAAATCATGAGACAACAAAAAGTGTTGCAGCTAACCTAAATGTTGCAGGAGTAACACTCTGACCAGGGATCCGAGGAAGGGATTTACAAATGTTATATTGGCTGCATATATTATATGTAGCGGATTGAACCTTATCCGTATTAATCGTTGGCCAAATTACGGATTAAATCTTAAAATATTTTCTTCCTCACGTATCTTCCTCCCTATGTATCTATCCCTAACTTTTCATAATCATATTTCTGCAGTTACTTTTTCCTATACTAATTACGAAACTACACCATTGTAATGAATTTTTATCTGTGAGGGCTGCTTAGTCGATTAAAAATTTCTTATCCTCACTCGTTTTGGAAACAAAAGAAA
The DNA here is from genome assembly GCF_032884065.1 of Artemia franciscana. Lineage (NCBI taxonomy): Eukaryota > Metazoa > Arthropoda > Branchiopoda > Anostraca > Artemiidae > Artemia > Artemia franciscana. Next base: position 18,862,820 of record NC_088866.1, read on the forward strand.
TGTAGACAAATTACTCGGTTAGCCTAAGCTGCACATCAGAAAGCAATAATATGTACACCAACTAGGAAAGTTAGCAAGCCCTTCATCAACATAGACGAGCACGATATGACAACCGAACGTTATGTTCAAGTCTCTATATTGCCTCAGACTTTTAATCCGAATTCTTTCTTTCAATGTGTACATTAAAGGTGAAGCTGTCAACCACTCGAAACCGTTTAAATAGCCATTTACAATCCCAAAACTTCCACTATAATCTTGTCGAACCTAGTTGGTTCTACAATACTATCGGTTAAGCCTCGTCTTGATTGACATCTTTCAGCAGATTGGATAGCCAATCAAAGTCTTTGAAATTTGAAAAGATTGTCCAATCGTACTGTCTGTACAGTTAAAGCTGGTTGCCCAAATATGATCTACCGACAAACAATGGTGCAGACAGGATAGATGATGTCAATCAAGACGAAGCTTGATCGAAGCAACGAATACTAAAGATAGACACTGCTAGAAATATAAGAAGGATACATCAGGCAGAAAGAGTACGTAACCCTCAAAACGACTATCGTCTAACAATAAATCGTTAATCAAAGCTCTTTCAACTGTCTCTAATTCTGTTTCCCCGATTTTTCTGAAAGAAATACTTCTAAGCATTAAATTCATTAAGATCCTATCACCCACTCGTAAGTTATAAATAGCTAATTTTTTCTAATTTTTCCTCTCCCTTTTAGCCCCCCAGATGGTCGAATCTGGGAAAACGACTTTATCAAGTCAATTTGTTTATTGCTGAAGTTTCTAACCAATTAACCAAGAGGACGATCGCACTCTAAGTGCCTGTTTTGCTTGTACCTTTCTCTTCATAGAGGATATGAAATCAAATATTTCGTACCCTCAAAAACATCCAAAGAAAATAGCAAGTATAACAACTAGCAAAAGATGCCAACCCCTCATCGAAATGATGACCAAGGCATAAGAGCCATTTGTTATTTACAAGTCCCTCCTTCCAAATTTCTTTAGAATGTATCAAAACACTAAAGTTGTCAACCCCTCATAATTTTTAAAATGGTATATCGCTTGAACACATTTTTGTAAGAAACAAAATCTGGTTCAAAAGCTGATTTTCTTGCCCCAGGCCAAATTCTTTATTAGTAAGCGGTTAGGTTTGGTTTTGATTGTCAATCGAGAGTCAATGCTAATAATACAATTGAAAATTTAGACGCGTATAAAATTAGAAGAGTTAATTTTAATGAAATTGTGAATAACCCGGTACGACGAGATCTAAATAAAAACAAGAGCTAAGAGCTCATATGGCACTTGTGACGAGGCAAGAAGAGCTAAGAGCCAGGAGCTCATATGGTTTGAGCTCTAAAAAAATTCTAACAATCAATAGATTGATGTAAAAGGAAAATCAGAGGCTTAATACCGGTCAGGATTTAAAATAAGAGCTCTGATTCACGATGTCCTTCTAAATATCAAAATTCAGTAAGATCCGATCACCCACTCGTAAGTTATAAATGCCTCATTTTTTCTAATTTTTCAGAATTAACCCCCCCCCCAACTACCCCAAAGCGAGCGGATCCGTTCCGGTTATGTCAATCATGTATCTAGGACTTGTGCTTATTTTTCCCCCGATCCCTCCACTCTAAGTGTTTTCCAAGATTTTAGGTTTCCCCCTCCCAACTTCCCCCCATGTCACCAGATCCGGTCGGGATTTTAAATAAGAGCTCTGAGTCACGATGTCCTTCTAAATATCCAAATTCAGTGAGACCCGATCACCCACTCGTAAGTTATAAATACCTCATTTTTTCTAATTTTTCAGAATTAACCCCCCCAACAACCCCAAAGAGAGCGGACCCGTTCTGGTTATGTCAATCATGTATCTAGGACTTGTGCTTATTTTTCCCACCAAGTTTCATCCCAATCCCTCCACTCTAAGTGTTTTCCAAGATTTTAGGTCTCCCCGTCCCAACTTCCCCCCAATGTCACCAGATCCGGTCGGGATTTAAAATAAGAGCTCTGAGTCACGATGTCCTTCTAAATAGTAAAATTCAGTAAGATCCAATCACCCACTCTTAAGTTATAAATACCTCATTTTTTTTAATTTTTCAGAATTAACCCCCCCCCCCCTCCAACTACCCCAAAGAGAGCAGATCCGTTCCGGTTATGTCAATCATGTATCTAGGACTTGTGCTTATTTTTTCCACCAAGTTTCATCCCGATCCCTCCACTCTAAGTGTTTTCCAAGATTTTAGGTTTTCCCCTTCCAAATCCCCCCCCCAATGTCGCCAGATCCAGTCGGGATTTAAAATAACAGCTCTGAGACACGATATCCTTCCAAACATCAAATTTCATTAAGATCTGATAAACCGTTCGTAAGTTAAAAATACTTCAATTTTTCTATTTTTTCCGAATTAACGGGCCCCCCACTCCCTCCCAGATGGCCAAATTGGGAAAACAACTATTTTTAATTTAATCTGGTCCGGTCCCTGATACGCCTGCCAAATTTCATCGTCCTAGCTTACCTGGAAGTGCCTAAAGTGGAAAAACCGGGACCGACAGACAGACAGACCAACAGAATTTGCGATTGCTATATATCACTTGGTTAATACCAAGTGCCATAATTACGGAGAAGATTTTGAAAAAATAATTAATAGTGTATTTGTGGAGGAAGTGGGACTTATGGATTACGGAGCACGGTGGGGGAGGTCATTCCGATCGTGCACCTGATCGTACAGGGACTAAATTCTTTGTTTGATGGTATCGAGTTGCTATGTAGGAATTCACGTCCTGCAGTAATTGTCCTGTGTGAAACATTTTTGAGCAATGAAAATTAGCTGCTTATGGATATTCTAGGATATAGGTCTATGGTTTTGAATATTATTATTCAAAACCATATATTATTCGATAATACAAGTATTATTGTCAGTAATTCAGTGCCTATTTGGTCTTAATAGAGTCAAGATTCAAAATACAGACAACCTATAGGACAGGTGCATCGCCATATAAGAGATAAAAATATGACAGAACGAACGACTTGGCTGTCTAGTTGCAACTACTTGATCCAGACAGAGAGGGCCTTCTTGAAAAATGAAAAATTGGTTGATATTTTTCCTTATTTAAATTTTTATCAACAGGTTTCCTATTACTAAGGGCTACCAGAATATAATAAAAACTTAATAGACGAATTGCAGTCTGCCTCTTCTATAAAAACAAACAAACAAAAAAACAAAAAAAAAACATGGTGCACAATTTGTTTTGGTTCGACCCCTTTAATTATGAAGAGTAGCAACTTCTTCCTAGAAGTCCCTAGAATGATTCCCTGTGAGTCACAAGCTTAGATACTTTAAAAAAAACATTGTGTAATTAACACTTACAGTGTCAGCTCCTGTTAGATTCAATCCGAGACCACCCACTTGTGTTGTCAGCAGCAAAACATCAATGGATGGATCCCCATTGAATCGATTGACTAAGGATTGACGCTGATTGGCTGGGACATTACCGTCGAGACGAAGATAGGTCAGTGACATGTGTTTCCTGTAAGCAGTTAAATATATATCATTTATGATACACAAACAGATGCAACGCTTTGAGTGGAGGTCAAAAATTCGAAACAGTGCTTATTTGAGCGTTTTTTTCCATGGGAGGCAGAGTCTATAAAACTTGCCTAAGAGGCCCTTCCCCCCACATCTGGGTCCAAGCATGGTCATTATTATACTAATGGCTAGGAAAGTGATCATGGAAATATATGTATATAAAGTTTCAAGAGCGATATACTGAAAAAAAATTTTTAAAATCAACTCTATTAAAATTATGTTATAAACTCTTTAAAAATTATATTAAAAAAGAAGAAGAAAAAACCCGAACAAAAACAGAAACCAAGAAATTTTTATTAAAAGCACTTGAATATTTTTACATAGGCGTTTCACGTTTATATTCGGTTGATTTTAAATAAACTATTTATCTAATTATTTGCTGAGAAGTTATTACGTAAGTAACCTATATTTTGCAACATATTCTGACTGAAAACTTTCATCACATATTTAGTTTCTGATGAAAATAAAAAGATTAGGTTCTAAATCAAGGGAAATACGTTATATCAGATGTTTTCTAATTTTGAATATTCAATAGATTCGGCGGAATAGTTAAAACTACTACTACTACTACCACTGACAACTCACTGCAGCACCAAGCCACCTTAGGCAAACACAGCTACGCATGCACGTCCTCTATCCCAATCTATCCAAAGCCTCCATTCTTTACAACCTCCCAGGAAGTCCCCTTTTCTCTTAGATCTTTCCTTACGACATCCTTACACCCGAACCGGGGACGACCTGATTTTTGTTTTGCCCTAGGCGGTTGGTCGAGAAGGACAATCTTTGGCACTTTGTTAGCATTAATCCATAAAACTCACCATAGCCATCTCAACTTTTCTCTCACTATGTCCTAGAAAGCGGGATTGAACAACGCTTTTCGCACAGCCTACTGTTTGATATACGGTCAGTCAGTTGAGTACCCAAAACATCCGTAGGCATTTTCTCTAGAAAACATCTAGCAAATCTTCTTCCGTTTTTACGGAGGGCCGACGCTTCAGAACCATACTTGACCACTGTCATCATTGTAGCTTAGAATATACTAATCTTTGCTTGGGGACCTATCTTCCTATCCTTCTAAACTTTTTTCAACTGTGAAAAATCACCCTGGGCCTTGGCTATTCTACTTTTAACATCTTAACTGCAATCACCGTCTTTACTAATAATACTGAAGCTGTCCACTTGATCAATCTTCTAGTTACCCAACATCACCTTTTCATCATCGCTTATTCCTAGCCTTGGCAACTTAGTCTTCTAAACATTAATTTTCAAACCTTTTCTATCGCCCTGAACTCGCAAAATCTCTAAAAGTTCATCCATTTTGCTCGCGCTTTCATCTAGAATGCTTAGATCGTCAGCAATAGTTGCAACTGGTTTGACATATTCTTTATTTTTACTTTTCTTCCTTACTTTAGAGGAAGCTCCTGGCGAGCAAGCTACTGCATTTCAATCTGCATTAATAGTTACGAAAACTTTTAAAGTACATATTCCCTCTGAAGGAAGCAATTTTGCAGCAACCCTGAAGTCTTAACTTACACCCAAAGGACAATTATACCACCGGATTCACCACTCTTAGATCTATCCATTCGCTTAGTCATAATTATGATTTTACTCAGACTTTTTACTGGAGAAGGATCTAAGCTTAGTTAAGAAATAGATGAATTGTCATTTTTCAACAATTTATTGGTGGCAAATTGGTAGCTGTAGCTCGTGCCGAAGGGACAACATACACGTATCACAGGATTCCTTGATCTCAACTACTCTATGACTAATAACCATTCTCTTTGTCAATCCATTTGGATCCAGAATTATGGTATCCTTTGACTTTTTCTTAAAGAAGAATCCGAACTTGGTCAGAAAGTAGGATAACTATCTTTTCTTCAACGATTTTAAACAAATTTTCAAGTTATTTTTAATCCAAAAATCCCTGTTAACTCAATTTCACAATTTTGGTTCGGAAGATGGATAGAACAGAACTCAGCTATGGAGCATTAGAAAATTTTGCGTCTTTCATTGATAGATTAAAACAATAGGAGAGCAAAAAAAAAAAAAAAAAAAACAAAAAAAAAAAAAAAAAAAAAAAAAAAAAAAAAAAAAAAAAAAAAAAAAAACAATAGCCTATCAAAAGTTCCACAAAGAAAATAAGTCTTAAGTCAGAGCTTTCATTTAAACACAATTGGTAATTAAACGAGATAATTACAGACTACCAGAGGTACAGTGAAACAAGTTATCACAGTTTCCAAATGCTGGGTTTGAGTAAATGGACTGTTGCTTCATTTTCGGTATAAACTCGCATACATCACTGATGGACATGTGTTTCCTACAGACTGAATAATTTTTTTCTGCAGTTTTTTCCAATAAAATTTTATAAGCTTCAGTTACATTTAGTGAGGCTTACCTGGGAGGAATACTAACTGAATGACCAAGTTTGTAGTTGATAGGAAAGGCTTAGCCCTTTAAAATGATTATGGAGTATTTGCTGGAAAGTGGTTCATTGAAAAAGGAACGATGAAGGTGTTAATCATGCAGCATCAGTTTCTCATAACATCGTATAAAAAATCTAATACATTTAGATTAATAAATGGTTCCTGATCTTATTTCTTGCCTCCAAACTTCAACTGATCTGTTTACATTTTTTTTATTGCTCAAACATACCGAGAACTCGGCGTAAATATACGGGACTAGAATAAAAACAACAAAAGATGAGAAAGAAAGAAAGAAAGAAAGAGAGAGAGAGAGAGAGAGAGAGAGAGAGAGAGAGAGAGAGAGAGAGAGAGAGAGAGAGAGAGAGAGAGAGAGAGAGAGAGAGAGAGAGAGAGAGAGAGAGAGATTATAAGGTAAAGAAAGAAGACTCCTTTCTAAATCCTCACTTTTCAAACTTCATGGATTCAAAAAAAAATTTTAAAATTAAAATTTCAAATTAAATTCCTCGAATTAAAAACATACAAAAAAAGCAAAAAAAAAAATCAGATTCTTGTCTCACTAATTATTACTCTACCTCATAAAATCAAGCTCTATTTCAGAATGTAAAACAAATTAACGTTCGGGAAAGTAAATAATAAACAAAATGTTCATTAAAATATTTTTTTTTTTTAATTCCGAGTCACTTAATCAAAGTACTTTTTGAAAGTTAAATTTTTTTTCCTATAAAAGATATGAACCAAAAAAGTTAATAGTACACTTAACAGTTATTACGTATAAAAATGACAGAGTATTCTGTAATAAATTTTGACTTGCCGTAAGTCGAAGATTTTTATTTTGATAATAAATGAGCTACAAAGTTATCAAAAGTATTTCATCAACTATAGAAAGCAGGGAGCTTATCGAATCAATTATATTGTAATTTGATTAGTATTCTAATAAAAGATTGTACCTCTTTTTATATCTTATAAATGCGCATTTTAAATAACAATATAAAATTTTCAAGCACATTTGTCAGAAGAAGAAAAGCCTACTACAATTAGCAAAACAATCAAGTAATTCCTTATTATTTGAATTAATTTGCATCATAACATGTGTATTAAAAGCGGCCATTGGCCCTCTAAGCCCTCTCCAACACTGAACAACACATACAAATATAGGTGAGGTATATAATGGTACTTACTTGAAAAGTTCATTCTCAATAATATCCAACATGCTTTTGAGCTGACAAAAAACAAGGGCTCTATGAGGTGCTACCACAGAATCGCCAATGTTTTCGCTTCCAATACCGCAGTCACCAAGAAGTTGTCTATAAAAAGGAACAGATAAGAGACACATTTACATACGAAACTAATCCAAAGGTGCAGAATATTTAATACACATGATTATAATATGTGTGCATGTGTGAATGAAAACTTATTTTATTTTGTATCCGAGTGTGAAGAGCTATCTGAATTGCGGAAGGAATGTTTTGCACGAAAGTTTAGGAGTGAATGTTGGCTAATTGAGTGGATGGCTGAGAGGGACACATGTGCTATTAAACAGTTGTGCAAGTTTCTTCGTGTAGGGATTCAACATAGGGAATCATGTTTGAGTGGATAGTTTGTTAGGTGTATTGTTTAGCAGTCAAAACGAGGTTGTATAGTTGTATTCTGTTCCTGAGTTATGTTTGTTGACTGTATTCTGTGCATTTTGGGATTCTTTTGTTGTCCTTTTTGATTGTTTCGATTTAACTAAAGTTATATTTTGTTACTGAGCTTGTTTGTAGACTGTATTATGTGTTGCTATGGCCCGCAGGCTTTTTTGCAATAAATCTTCCTTATCTTATGGAGAAACCCTTGTTCTGATATGTGAAAGAACATATACAACATATAGCAGAGTAAAAGCGTCAAAACATCAATTATGATCAGACAGTCATTGACTTCAGTAGAGGAAAGAAGCTCTTTCTAAATTCGAAAAGAATGTTACAAATAGGCAAATACTACAATACTATATCAATAAATTATCATTTTGATATTACATTATAAATTATTACTAGAATATGGTGTATTTAAGGTTATAAGAATATTTTAAGGTTATGTTAATTTTGTCTTTGTTGACAAACAAAGAATGTTACAAATAGGCAAATACTACAAGACTATATCAATAAATTATCATTTTGATATTACATTATAAATTACTTGTTACATATCATTGTTCTTAGGACTAAAAGCCTAAGCTATCATTCAAATGAAGCTCCCTAGCTGATGAAGCGGTTCTTCACCGAATAAAAATTAGATGCAAATAACACAAGGTACTACAAAAGCCAAAGAATAATTATGGAGAACACATCTCCGCTCAATGGAAAAAGGACACTTTTATTTAGCTTTTACATAATTTTTAATTTACATAATCTATGCTATTATGTAAATTTTACATAGTCAGACTCTACGTAGAAGATATATTTTTCAAAAAAAAAAAATATACGTTAGTATTTTTGATATCAAATATATATTTTTGAAAAGTATATATGTAATGTCTTATTGAGAAAGTCATTTAATATTTTATATATAACCTATGCGCATATTCACAAAGAAGTAGGTAAATAACACGAGAATTGTTTTCGCGATCCAAATTTCCTGCACGTGACATTTCGTGAAACAAAGCCATCAATGCTTTTCCGAGACATAAGAATTCCCACCCTTAGATTGCTACCTTTTTTCAGGCCAAGGGAACACCAAAAAGGTAAAACAATTAATAGTTCAAGAACAATGCTAACGGTATAGTTCACTCAGCAAAGTATCAAAAGCTAAATTTACGATTTCCAGTGAAATGATTATACGCATACGAATATAATTATACTCTACCAAGCACAAGAAAGTAAGAGGAGGGTTGTTGGGATCAAATGGCCATTCCAAACGTCAATATTTTTTATGATATTTCATATTTCCACGGAATATAAGTGTTCTTTGCTACCTTGAAAAACCTATCGCCTCTCCCCCGTCCTACACTTCCCCAAATATATTCAATATATTCAAGAAAAATCGTTCGTGGTACCATTTTATTTATTTATTTATAACGCACAAAATACAATGGAAAACTGTGGAGTAGAAAACAAAAACAAAAAAGAAAATCATAAACCCTATAAAGCAACAATAATCATACGATTCTATAATAAAATATAAATAAATTGACTCAATTCAAAAATAGATGGCCAAAGAGGGTCAAAAGTACTAATTGGCCCAGGGATGTATCGAAATTTCAAATTTACGATTTTCAGTGCATTAACTGTAGAAATTGGAATAGGATTATCCCGTACCAAGCACAAAACATAAAGGGAAGGGTTGTTCGGACCAAGTGGCTATTCCAGGCACCCATATTTTTTTAGATTTTTCATATTTACACAATACTTATTTGTTCTTTGCGATCTTGATAAACCTACCCCGCACTTCCACAATATACGCACTCCCTCAACATATTTAATTTATTCAATAAAAACGCTCGTGGTAAAATGGGTCCAACAATATACCAGAAGTTAAAATTTATTATTACCAGTGTATTAATTGTAGAAATTGGAATAAAATTATCCTTTATCACGCAAAAAGCACAAGGGGAGGAGGACGAGTTGTTAGGGCCCAATGTCATTCCTAAGGTTCAAATTTTATGAGTTTTCATTTTCCGTAAAACATACATGTTCTTTATGATCTTTACCAAAGGAACAGAGAGGCAGACAGACAGACAGACAAACTACCCGCTCCCCCCTCCTCCAAATGTTACTCCGTGCGTCCCTATCTTCTATACATAACTGTATAGATCATGCTCCCAAAACAAAATTAGCCTATAATGACTGGATGCTTTTCGTCTTATCAACGACAAACATCTTGGAAGACTTTTAGTCAATATTTATGAAAAACTACAATAATTAACATTAACTAGAATGCTGGAAAATCCCGTTATTTGGTTCCTATCTAGGATAAAACACTCTCAGATGTAGGAATAGACTTGTATGAGATTCCAGGAGCAGGAGAATGGTTGCCTCAGTCCCATCCCATTCCCATTTTTTTTTTAACTTTCCAATAAATTCCTATTTTTTCATAAGAATCGCTAGTTTTTTTAGTTTAAAATTTTCCTCTATCCCCAAATATGTTCCTGCGTAGGCAACTGGCCTGTATATTAAAAGATGTACGGGACTCTTACACCCTTCTCACATACTTGGACTCTTTTTCTCGTAGGTCAATCTTGACACATATCTATAACGCAGGCAACAAGATATGTAATAGATGGTCTTTTTAACACCCCAAGAAAGTAATTTATTCTTTGAAATCAATGAACAGTATTCTGATTCTTCAAAAAATAAGTCACGGGAAAATTGAAGAAAAAAAAAAATTAAAATCCGATTTAGGTTCGTGCCATGTTTAAGAAAACAAAGAACAATTGAAACGGATGAAAAGTTACCAAATTTACTTACTTGAGAGAAACTAGTTTTGCAGAATGTTTTATGTCATCGATTGAAGAGCCTTGAGACATGAGTTCTGCAGTTATCGTTTGGCTTTCAGGATGACTAGTCGTCAACACCAGTTTAGGATGGTTACAAACCTTGAACATAGCAATGAAATCAAGAAAAGAAGCTAACTAATTATTGGTCTTTTTACTAATGTTAAATACAGCTCTCCAGACAGGAGGGAAAAGGGTGGATTTATTTTATGATATTTTCTAGAGTCTAACTTTTCTGTTTTTAGGCATAACAAAATTTACTTTCTTCTGTAAAAACATAGTCTTAAAGTACCTTATCAAGTATATCGCATGCATACTAGTGATTTGAAAGTAATCACATTTTACATAACAAGTGGAATTATACACCCAGCATATTCAAGAGCCTTGATATATCAAATCCTTAACTATTTTTTTGCCATATGGTATTAATGAAATCAGGGAAAGAGGCTAACTAGGTGTTGGTATTGAAAAAACTGTGGTATACCCAAGTAAAATATTGAGAAGCACGAGAAGGTACTTTAAGACCTGCTCCTCCTTCGGGTCCCTTACCGATGACGAACTTGAAAGCTATATTGTCATTGGTGCACAAAAGCTTATGTTCACACCTTCTATGAATCTATGATACGAATATATTAACTTTTAGTTTTCTTTCAAATTTGGATTAGTACCTGTCTCAGAATCAGAAGAACAAACACGTCAAGGCGCTGGAGAAGTATCTTTCATTCAGGTATTGGGTATAGTGCAATTATTACAAGAAGCGTATTATCGGCTAAATTACTAAATCTTCATTTAGGAGAAAATGAATAATAACAAGGTTTAAGAGAGATGTATTCGATAGAATACCTAGTCTTTCTAAGTTTTCTAGTATTTGTGATGTTAAGTGTATTTGATCTATTTCGATCACTAGTCTGGACTATTGAAAATCTTCAACTTAAGACATTAACGGAAGAACTTGTGATATAAAATCAAGATGGGAGTAAAACCGACGTTTTATTAAAAACAATAAAACCAGGTAACCACAAATCAGTGATCAAGTTTCGGCCTTTTCATGAATCATCATTATTCCTGGTTACCCATTTGACCAAATACACAAAAAATGACATTATTTGCAAATAAAGATGATTCACTTTTTCTTCCTTATCGTACGGCTTGAAAAGCTGCTCCTAAACAATCTATTTCTTGATCAAGGAGGTTTTATGTCTTACTGTTTATGGTGTTCATAGCACCCACCAGATCTGTAGCAACCTCCAATCTTAGGGCATGGGAAATTGATGTGCTTCAAATTGTGAAATATGACGGCTGGGCTAATGCCAAAACGTTTGCAAGATCTTACGGCAAGATAAATAAATGTTTACAATATATTTCCGTGATTTAATTTCAAATGTTATGTATTATTTGATTTATTATCTTGTATCACATTCACATTGTCTTAAAATATTCTGATTTTACAAATAGAGATATCGGTTATCTTTGGTTTTAACTAAGGTGAAAAAAAGGGCAAAGAATACAGCATTGTATTTTGAAATCCTTACTGGCAATGCTTCTGTTTGATGGCCTTCAGCCAGGGAGTGCAATAGGGGGGGGGGGGGGGAGCCATCATGTGCTTTCGTATACCCTTCATGTTTACCTTCCCCAGGTTTCTGCAGTAATCCATTAGAGCTGATTCGACTCTGACTAAGCTTAAAGAGTTACGTCACTGACTCCCATTCAAACCAAATAACCAGCGAAACCAGGACTCAAACCCCGGTCCTCCCAGACTAAAGATCACAAATCTGACCCTCTAAGCACTCGCCAGGTCATTTAACTCACAGTCAACTTTAAAAACTCAGTTAAAATCGAGGGCAGACTTAAGGCGCTCCTCTTTGGATTAAAATCTATAAATTAAATGAAAACTAACCAAGTTTGAAGTGTGGCTGGAATTCTGATCCATAGAAGAAGCACCAACGTAGCTCAGAGTTCAAGTGCTCTCCCAATTCCCTTCCCGGCAAACTCTCAGCACTTAACCATTAATTTAATCTCCACACTCTTTTTATGGACTTTAAAATACTGATATTATTCAACACAGGCAAACGGAGGTGTCTGTCTCAGTTGAACTTACAACTACAGCGGCGTTCCAAATTTAGTATTTTTATCAACCCAAATTTATGAAGGATATTTTCTCTGGGTCACTACTTGAAAATTATCATTGGGAATAGAAACATAAAACAAGTAACGGGTTCTCAAAGTCAGAAAAACATTGGAGATTTTTCAGTTCAAACTAACCCTTGAACTTACCAAACTGTTATCTTTACTTCGATTAGTCTAAAATGATTAATCCATAATGGGCTACTTACCTTTCTCAAGTATTGAAGTGCTTGAAACACGTGAGTGGTTCCAGCTATAGTTTCAATATTTTCTAAACTTTCTTTGATTTCGTTATGCATGGAACTATCCGCAAATGTCTGATACAGCTTCCTTTGGAGAGGACTTAGTTCACAATAATAATCCTGCGAAAATGAACTATGGATAAGGATCCGTTGAACATAGAGATGAAGTGGAGCTATGTCTATTCGGCCATGAGAGTAAATAGGAAAGGAAAAGGAAAGAGAAAAGGAGATGAGAAGGAAAAACAGAATGTAGATCTTTTTTTCTTTTTTTTCCCTGGTTTACATACGAAGCATTTATAAGCAAAAACAATTATGTCTATTTTTCTATAAGGTTTTTAAATTTTTGGCATTAAAATAATTGGTTCGAATACTAACTGTTACTTTCAAAAGGGTTCTTCTTTTTACGTTAAAGCAAGTAGTAGATTTGCATTCATTTAATCACAAAAATTCAAAAGGTGAAAAAAAAAAATGTTCACTCATAATAATAAACATGTTTGGTTTACTTTTAAACGGTAATATTCAATATGCAATACTTGCATATCCCCAAAACCCAAGATCTTGACTGAAGTCACAAGATCCTGGGAAAGGGGTATTAGGTCTCTCAATTCCGCTTCGCAAACGAAGTATACATTATATGGTTAACCCTCTACCTATGCTTGCAAGAAGTTAGCACCTACCGCGCTTTATCAGCTACCGCGGTTTATCAGTTTGAAGACGATCCTAATACAGACATCTCAAAAGGTAATTTTGTTAGATTCAGTGGAATACCTTCAAATAGTTTTTTGGGGGGAGGGGAGGGGGAATGAAAGTGGCCAAGTGACAAAGGTAACACATTCAGAGTGATTGCATTTACTCATTGCTGTTATCAAAAAGCCAATTTTTTGATTCATTAAAATCCTAAGATCTCTGTCAAATACAACAATTAATGGAGAACTTTGACGGCAATTTCATCCAAGTCTTTAGACAAAAGACCAGGGTAGAAGAAAGAAAGATGTTTACAAAAACAGTATAAAAAGTAAGACAAGATTCCTTAGATTTTCGTTAAAATCATTTCCTTTCGAAATTTGGTAGATCTTGCTAGATTGACTTGCCAAAGAAAACGGTGCTATTGATCAAACAGTTCGTGGTAACGAACTGTAGTAAGGAGCGACCCGGCTCAATAGTAACCAAAACTCTAAAAATTGAATTTTGATATCAATAGCTACATCAAAAGAACCGCATTTTAATGCTGATTTTATATATATAAGTTTCATCAAGTTTAGTCTTACCCATCAAAAGTTACGAGCCTGAGAAAATTTGCCTTATTTACGAAAATAGGGGGAAACACCCCTAAAAGTCACAGAATCTTAACGAAAATGAAACCATCAGATTCAGCGTATTAGAGAACCCTACTGTAGAAGTTTCAAGCTCCTATCTACAAAATGTGGAATTTTGTATTTTTGCCAGAAGACAAATCACGGGTGCGTGTTTATTTGTTTGTTTTTTCTTTTTCCCAGGGGTCATCGTATCGACCAAGTGGTCCTAGAATGTCGCAAGAGGGCTCATTCTAACGGAAATGAAAAGTTCTAGTGCCCTTCTTAAGTGACCAAAAAAATTGGAGGGCATCTAGGCCCCCTCCCACGCTCATTTTTTCCCAAAGTCAACAAATCAAAATTTTGAGATAGCCATTTTGTTCAGCATAGTCGAAAACCTTAATAACTATGTCTTTGGGAATGAGATTACTCCGCCACAATCCCTGGGGGAGGGGCTGCAAGTTACAAAGTTTGACCAGTGTTTACATATAGTAATGGTTATTGGGAAGTGTACAGACGTTTTCAGGGGGATTTTATTTTGTTTGGGGGTGGGGCTGAGGGGAGAGGACTATGTTTGAGGATCTTTCCTTAGAAGAATCTGTCATGGGGGAAGAAAAATTCAATGAAAAGGGCGCAGGATTTTCTAGCATTACTATAAGAAAACAATGAAAAATAAACATGAAAACGTTTTTTCAACTGAAAGGATGGAGTAGCCTTGAAACTTAAAACGAACAGAGATTATTACGCGTATGAGGGGTTCTAAAAATACTTTAGCATAAAGAGCGAGGTATTTAGGAGCAGATAAATACCTCGCTCTTTATGCTAAAGTATTTTTAGTAATTTTCAAGTATTTATTCTATGGCCTTTCTGATTCAGGGGTCATTCTTAAAGAATTGGGACAAAACTTACGATTTAGTGTAAAGAGCGAGGTATTAACGAGGGTACAAACCCCCTCGTATACATAATAAAAATATAAGATTATGAAAGTTTGTTACGTAAGTTAATTCTTAAGTTACGTATATTTTTTACTAATAAAAACATTCGTTAAAAATTAAAAGTTTTAGTTGCATTTTTAAGTAACCGAAAAATTGGAGGGCAACTAGACCCCCTTCTCCACCCCTTATTTCTCAAAATCGTCTGATCAAAATTAAGAGAAAGCCATTTAGCCAAAAAAAGAATGAATATACAAATTTCATTTTAATAATTTATGTGCGGAGAGCCAAAACCAAACATCCATTAATTCAAAAACGTTCAGAAATTAAATAAAAAAAAAACTGATTTTTTTTTTAGCTGAAAGTAAGAAGCGACATTAAAACTTAAAACGAACAGAAATTACTCCGTATATGAAATGGGTTGTCCCCTCCGCAATCCCTCGCTCTTTACGCTAAATTTTGACTCTTTGCCACAATTCTATTTTTTAAAACAATTAAAAGCTTTAGTGTAAAGAGCGAGGGATTGCGGAGGGGACAACCCATTTCATATACGGAGTAATTTATGTTCGTTTTAAGTTTTAATGTCGCTCCTTACTTTCAGCTAAAAAAAATTAGTTTTTTTTATTTAATTAAAAACAGGGACGTGTGTATTTGATCAATAGGATATTACGCGCCAAAATTCAAAATATAACAGTTAAATGCCAATAAAAAAAAAAAACTTGCGGCTAGATAAACTGCTTGTGTCTAATTTTAGTGGCCCGGTTGTTTGATTGATATTATTTGCTACTTTCGGTCCAAAATCTTCTACCACTTCTACCACTAACAACTCACTCCGCCACCAAATTGCCTAAGACTAATATAGCTGCGCACGTTCCTCCTCAACCCCAATCCAACATACTCTTCATTGAATATATAAAGAATGTAATTCTTTGAAGTTCCAGCCTTAGAGTAACTGCATACGAGTGGATTCTTCCTATCTTCGTAATGATTTTTTTTCTTAACAAATATAATCGGTGGCGCACCAAGTGGCAAATGAGACCGAAATACTCATAGACATCCATGCCAACAACATTTATAGGCATACTTGTAAGGGGTGGAGACCAACGACGAAGCTGCCAACCAAGCTAAGGTGTCACTAATTTTGTTGGATCCTTTTCAGGACCTTTGGCACCCTTGCAGGAGTGCCATTTCGGGAAGAGAGAGTAAATGCCCTCCTCTCTTAAGGTTTAAAATCCTCTTTCTTAATATTTTCATTGAAAAAAAAAAAAAAAAAAATTACCCTTCTTAGTTTAAAAGTTCAAAAACACTTAAACATTTTAACTATACAAAATCAACAATGGGGCGGTAAAACTGATACGTTCAGTTATGCTATTTTTATCAACACCGGAGTTTTTAGTCCCTCTGTCCCTCTACCTATCCCTCTCTCTCCTATATTCCTATCTGTCTAAGGGTTCCTCAATCAAAGGGATAGATTGCAGGAGAGAGAGATTGATAGATAGTTATTAGTCAGCAAAAGGCTTGAATAGGTAAAATTCACCAAAAAAAAATTTTTTCCTTCATTTTGTCTAAAATTACCATAAACTTCTACATATGAATTACCACTAACACCCCACACACAAAAAACCATAAAAATAACATATTTATCTAGTAAAGAAGAAAGACTTTACTTTATCTATTTAGTTGTTTTTTTACTTTCATTTGCTAAGTTTTGACAATTGTCGAGAAAAAAGGATGGTAAACGCCGTGAAAGCCAAAACTGTGACTAATTCATTACTGTAACTAAATAAAACTCAAAAGACTGATTATTTTCTGAAGAGTCGTGAATTTCAGAAAGTTGAAACGAAGGTTTCAAATCTATCATTATTACTACTACTACTACTAACAACTCACCTCAGCACTAAGCCGCCTGAGCCCAACACAGCTATACAAACACCTCCTCCATCTTAATCTATTCAAAGCCCCCCTCTTTACACTCCCCCCCCCCAGGGAGTTCTCATTTCCCTTAAATCTTTCTTTATGACATCCTGCCACCCCAACCACAGACGACCTACTTTCTGTTTAGCCCTAGACAGTTGACCATAAGGACAATCTTCGGGAATCTGTCATGCCACATCCGCAGAACGTCCCCTAGTCATTTCAACCTTTCTCTCATTATAACCCTAGAAAGCAGGATTTAACCACACTTATCTTACAGTCTACTGCTTGAAATACGGTCAGTCATCCCGGCAAACCCGAACATTCTGTAGGAAGTTTCTCTGGGAGACATCTAGAAAATCTTCGTCCTCTTTTTGGAGCGCCGTATTCGGCGAACCATATTCAGAACCATATTTGACCACTGTCATCACTGCAGCTTCCAATATTCTAATCTTGATCTGGAGACTTATCTTCTTATTCTTCAAACTTTTTTTAAGTGTCAAAAACACCATGAGCCTTGGCTATTCTACTTTTAACATCTTCACTGCTCTCGCCGTCTTTACTAGTAATACTACCCAAGTTAAGCGAACCTGTCTACCTGAGCAATCTTTTCGTTACCCAACGTCACCTTTTCTTCTTCACATATTCATAGCCTTAGCTACTTATTCTTCTTAACATTAATTTTCAAACCTATTCTAGTCTGAACTTGCAAAGCCTAGATTATTCTTTTTGAAATCTGGCTTGTTCGTCTCTTTGTTCCTTTAATGTGTACTAGTTTTTCTTATTCGGTATGCTGTGAGAAATAAAGTCATTACTGTTATTAAGTTTTGTTTGAAAGGTGAATGATAAACCAGTGAGGACTTGGTGTATGATCAAACAATATTCTAGAACAAAAGGACTATTAGTGATCTAGAATCTAATTTCAATAAATTATAGACAGATTTCAAATTTAAAACAACTCTGTTAACTTAGAGTGCCAAATTCATGATACAATCCGAAAAAATACACATAAAACTGAAAAACTCAACTTCAATCAAGACATATTGACACATTGAAGCGTATTGGGTTCATCAGCCACTTTACCTCGTCTGTTACAAGATCACCTTAATATACTGTTTATAATGTATTTTTACTTGACTAAATAATTTTTGGAAGAACATCTTTAAGGACACACCTCTTTCATTCGTCTGAGTAAAAATGAAAGAGTTTGCCTATGAATGCCCTCCGAAGCTAATGCTCCTGAGCTCTCAAGTTGAGACTAAAAAGCTAATACCCTAGCCGAGTTAAGTGGCTAAGTATAAGGGTTAAAGGAAACGAATTGCGTTCATCAACCACCTCGCCACGGCTGTTGATCATGAATTGAATATCTTGTTTACAATGTATTTTGATTGCCTAATAATCTTAGGAGGAATATCTTTCAGGTCATCTTCCTTCATTTGTCTGAGCAACAATAAAAGAATAGGCCCGTGATGACCCAAAGCTAATGCCCTTGAACCTTCAAATTGAAACTAAATAGCTCATATACTAACCAAGACAGGGAACGTTTAACAGGTTACGTGTAACTTGTAACGTTTAAGTCGATGGGCATTGGAGTCATCAATCCCACTGTTAAAAATATGTCCATTGTGAATGAAAATCATGTTGAAAGTGTATTTTGCTTATCTAAATAACCTCAGGAGCAAGATATTTCAGGCTCACTTCATTTGCGTGAGCAAAAATAGAAGACTGCCTGCTATGAGCCTCCAAAGCTAATGCTCTCTAAGCCTTCAAATAGAGACTAAATAGCTTCCCTAACTACCATAAACCGATACATATACGGAGAGAGGGTGAGTTGAAGGTATCTGAATTATAAATCGACACTTGTTGAAGTCACCAACTACTCTACTGGCCAACCGTGAATGAACATCCCGCATATGATTTGTTTTTGCTTACCTGAATGATCTTGGGAGGGAGGTCTTTCAGGACATCTTCCTTCATTCGTCTCAGTAAAAATGGAAGAGTCATCCTGTGAAGAGCCTCCAAAGCTAACGCTCCCTGCTCCTGATCCTTCGAGCTAGCTTTAGAATCCCTGCTTGCTAGAATGGGCTTCGAAAATCGAGCGTTAAAAGCTCTTTCGTTACCAAGAAACCCAGGCATTAGAAAATCAAAAAGTGACCAAAGTTCTAAAACATTGTTTTGCATAGGTGTCCCGCTCAAAATGAGACGATGTCTGGACTGGAGACGTTTTAAAGCCAAAGAAACCTGAAAAAAATAGTAAAGGCTAAAGCTCTTTGCAAAGCTAGATATGGGGAAAGCTGTAGTGAGTCTCATGAAATACATGCTTTGAAAAACTTTAAACCTAGAATGAAACCACAGAATAGTAATAGGCAATGGCAATAAAACTGATAGTATATAATGGGCGATCCACAAATAGTCAAACCTGTTGACAGAAAAAGTGAAGTTTTTAAATGATATACGCACTTTCCTTGATTTTAACCCATAATTACACTACAGAAGAGGAAAATACAAATTTCAATAAATAGGTTTTAAAAACCGATCAGCACTAATTTATCGCAACAATGTGTTTGGGAGTGCTGCCATCTAATACTTCATCATATTTTTCTTTTCTAGATTCATTACACAAGTAGGAAAATTCCTGTGTTCCATCTTTCCAATTAAAAATAATGTCTCAAACTTTCATTCTGACTGGTTCATCAATTGAAGATAATAAATTGTTGGCGCAGAAGTGCTTAATTTTGATTTCATTCACAAGTGTGACTATGATGTGGCCGTAATCTATAGGGAATAAGACATCATGAAGTAGATTTTGAAATTGTTATTTAGGCTATTTTCAATGAATATAAAAATTTATTTTGAATATCCGTGTAAAGTTTATTCATGAGGCCAGACATCAGAAAGGTGAACCAGGACGTTGTTGTATTGTATCGGATTAACGACGCTTCTTGACTACTAAGGTCCCTGCGTCGGCCCTGCAGTGCATTCCTGCAGCATAATTCGATCTCTGGGTCCCGTAATACCAAGCTAAGGTCAAACCCACTGCGCCACCACAGGACTTACAAGGTAAAACAGGACGTTGACTTTGAATAAAATATGTTTTTAAATAAAACAACACATTTCAAATATCATTTCTCATTAGAATACTTCTTAAAATTAAAAATGCGCACTCGTAATAGAACAAAAGAACTTTGATGTGTGAGAAAGACCAAAACTGTTCTTTGAATCAGAATATCAATCTAAGAAAACATAAACAAAAACTAATAATAAAATAATATATATTAAGACTTAAATTCATGGCTTGTACAATTTTTCTTCGTTAGGTTTAAACTAAGTTCCATACTACTTGAGGACAAATCTATATTTCATTTAACAGTATTCTTATTCTTATTAACACTATTAAATGTTATTAAATTCCCGTCATTTAACAATTTTGTTAAACTCTTCTTTTGCAGTTACTAAATGCAATAAGGCGAATGCTCCAATGTACCTAGCTTCGCTTAAGTGCTGCCTATACTAACATGAGATACAGGATTTTAGACTCACTTATCTTGCAGTGAGAGTGCGGCTCTTTTATGGCTTGAATTCATCTTTGTTTTAAAGACTAAAGCTCTAAAAAACATGTTTAAAGGTCAAATCTACAGAATTTCAAATCTCCACCCTACATGAATGGCATTTACCAAAAACAAGCAATGCTTTGGGTATTGTTTTGGTACAACGGCTATGACTATGGTACGACAATCTTTAAGATCAAATATGAAAAGATTTTCTTTTCATTCCTATAATATTTACCAAAGAGCAAAATAAAAATACTAAAATCTTGAAATAAAATATTAAGTACAGTAAGGTAATGATACACAAAAATAGCAAATACAAATGAAAAAAAATGTATAACATGGAATAAAAATGCTAAAGAGCTTGATTTTTTTTTTCATTTCCGAATGAAAAAAGGTAAAATTTTCCCCCCTGATAACAAGAAAAGCTGAAATTGGAGGCTAAATATGAAGCGTAGACGGTCATGACGAATTTTTAGGTACATTTGTATACTAAAGCGATTTATTCTTTTTTTTACTATTCAAAATTCTTAGACCATCCTCTTTAAAAGAAAAAAACGGTTTTGTGAGCTCACGAGAACCAAGCGTTTAATTCTCAGGTATTTTTGCAATCATAAAACATTTGCCTTTTCTGATCAGAGAAACAAGGAGATCGAAGAAAATGCCATAAAAGTGATCATCAAGAAGGTCTCCTACAGTGGCACCAATCCACACAAATGTGGAGGTGATGCAATAATGTATTTTCTAAAACTAGGGAAGGCAATTTTGTAGTTTTTCAATTTTTTTTTTTGCAATGAAGATACAGAAGAAAGATATTTTTAAATGGGAAACCAAAAAAGCTATTTTTCGGAATCAAGGGGGTGGAGCAAATAACATCAGAGGACACATGTCCCCTCCCTTCAACTTACACCATTGCCGTCCTATTGGTAGGAGAGTAAACTAACTTCATGAAAAAAGTTAGGGCAGTTGCTTGGTTAAAAACAAATATTTAGCGTTTTATACTCACGCCTGAGAAATCCGCACTGAGTGCAAAAACAAAATCAGAGAAAGTAACACTCAGACCAGAGAAGTTATACAAAACCATGTCAGAATTTTTGTCTCTTATGGTGTTTCAAAGAAAAAGGAAAGAGTAATCAGGAAAAACCCGGATTCAAAGATATCCTAGCTGAGCATATCAAAATAACGCACTTCTTAATGATTTTATATGTCTTCTTTGTTTTCAACATAACGTTGAATTATACAAACATAGCGTTACAATGTGCGGCAAACTCAGGCACAGCAGTCTCCTTAAATTTGATAATTTCCACCCATCTAAGTTTCAATATTGCATCTTATTCCCGTCAAGAAAGCTATTTCTTTTTCTGTGTAATTTTGCTTCATTTTTTCATTCTTTCAGAAACATATTACCATCGTTTAAGAACATCAAAAAAAAAAAAACAAGAGCAGACATATTCCAAAATATAAGCCTAGGGTAAATAATCGCTTTTCGGGCGCTATTTTCTTTAACATCTTACCAAACCCTCATATAACAAGCCGAAGAAAAGGGATGGAAGACTCATTTACCATTCAATATTTCACCCCCTAAACATTCCCTAGAGTGACACAAATTTGTAAAAAAAAAAAAAAAAAAAAAAAAAAAAAAAAAAAAAAAAAAAAAAAAAAAAAAAAAAAAAAAAATCCAACAGCATTAGAGGAATGAACAATTAAGCGACTAGTCCAAACTAGTCTCTTATATAGAAATATAAAGATAAATTATAAAGAACGAGGAAAACATTCTTTCAATGCTTTCGAGACGAACTAATTTTGGTCGCATCCACATTCCGGGGCACTAAAATCCCAGAACAGTCATTTTTCTACGCTGAACAAACACTAAAATAACTAATTTTGTCTTTTAAGGATGCGTAAATTTCTTCTCATTTAAGTCTTAAACCTCAAACTTTATATCCATTCTCCAATATAAGAATGCACATTTTTCTCAGTGAAATTTCTCAAGAAAAATCTTAAACGAAAGCACGAGCCTTTTTCTTTTTTTTCTTTTCTTTTTTTGATTGAACCTTCTCCCATTTGTTTAGATGTTATTACCATGTGTAAAACTTGTTTCTTCCATTGTCAGACATGCGATTGGGTCATTTATCAACGCCAAAGTAAAACAAATTTTAGCAGTGGTACGAAGTTGTCGCACTCGTTCCCTGACTACGCTTGCACAGGGAGTACACTTGCACGTTACCAGAGAGTTTCTTCTCTACTACAGTTTCCACAGCGCTCTGCAAATTTTGAAATTTTTATTTAATGATTAATTAGATGAAAAGTTTTACACTCCTCACCATCATTTGGGCTTCAGGGTTTCAACCCTGATACCCAGAAAGGGCCGCAAAAATTTTACATCAGAAATGTTATGCATATAGCCTTGTCGTATTTTATCGTAACATCAATGGATAACGTTTCTTGGCATATAGAATCATATGTCAAGTTTCTTTGGCATTCCATAAATCACGAATTAGATATCTGATAAAATATAAAAAAAGAAAAATTTTATATTTGTTTATTTGAAATCCAAGCAGTACCGAAAACGCTACCAGAGTTTCTACTCTATTACAGTTTCCACGGTGCTCTGCAACTTTTGAAATTATTATTTAATGATTAATTAGATGAAAAGTTTTACACTCCTCACCCTAACTACCATTTGGGTTTCAGGGTTTCAACACGTAAACGGGTGCACAGACTTCAGCAGTAGCAAACAAATTGATTGATACCAATTGTTCTGGTTCACAATTAATCCTGACAGGACAAGACATACAGAGAACCTTCAATTCCCTTATTCATGCCATTATGCTGCTCTAAATTGCAATAAATGGTCAATTTTCCGATTATTGAATCGTTTAGAAACATGTGTTCGAGCCGGAGTATTCACATCCAGATTCTTTATACAAGTAATGATCCTTCAGTTACCGATAAGAAACACATTTAAGTTCGCAAAGGAGTCAGAGGGGAGAGCGGAGGCGGGGGGGTGTACATATCCTGCCCGAGTTTAACAATTTTTTGAACGAACATGGAAAATGACCTTCCTCTTGTAAAACTGACAACATCCTCAACCTGAGTCAGACTACTGAATAAATCAAAGAAATCTTTTCCCTGATGAATACTGTAATCTAGCCCTAGAATTCAATTCATAAAAATTAGAAGCTGGTTCTTTTCATTGCCATGACGATTACTCATCACTGACGATATCAAGTTTGTTTGACAAATTTAAAAAATCAGCTAAAAAATCATAAATCAACAAGACCTACCTTCGATTTTCCATTTTTAATAGCATGTCCCTCATCAAGGACACAGTAGTTCCAACGGATGCTTTTAAAATTCTCGAAGTCAATTCGAACGATGTCATAAGATGCAACGACTATATTATGTCCTTCATATTTTGACCATATCCTATAAAGAAATAAAATGAATAAAATTTTATTAGTTTATAAAAGAAATAAAATTGTATTAAAATTTCATGAAATAGAATTTCAAAGAGAAGAAATGAAATGAAGAGATTCTATAAGAAATGAGAATGGAGTGAACTTAAACAAAGAAACAAATAATATTATTATTTTCAAAGTCTTAATACACTCATACACACCCTGAATAATACCTTACATACCTTAAATACGACAGTGTTAACAAAATTAATCTAGGAGTGAGTGAGTGAGTGAGTGAGTGAGAGAGAGAGAGAGAGAGAGAGAGAGAGGAGAGAGAGAGGAGAGAGAGAGAGAGAGAGAGAGAGAGAGAGAGAGAGAGAGAGAGAGAGAGAGAGAGAGAGAGAGAGAGAGAGAGAGAGAGAGAGAGAGAGAGAGAGAGAGAGAGAGAGAGAGAGAGAGAGAGAGAGAGAGAGAGAGAGAGAGAGAGAGAGAGAGAGCGAGCGAGCGAGCGAGCGAGAGAGAGAGAGAGAGGAGAGAGAGAGGAGAGAGAGAGAGAGGAGAGAGAGAGAGAGAGGAGAGAGAGAGAGAGAGAGAGAGAGAGAGAGAGAGAGGAGAGAGAGAGAGAGAGAGAGAGGAGAGAGGAGGAGAGAGAGATCGGTATATTTAAAAACTTAGTATTTCAAATGGCATAACGATTAGTTCGTACTTTAGGCGGTAGAAGTTTATTTTGTAACACAGTTCAACTATTGGGAGGACTGGTTCAGGAAGTAGTGATCGGTGGCTCGTATTGGCTAGGACGGATTTTCCAAATTGCAGAATCAGGTGTTCAAGCCGGACCTTAAGTGGAGATAAATTCAGTTTCGCGAGGGCTTGATCACAGGGTATGTCGTGGTTTCGGAGTATAATCCTTGTTACTCTTTTCTGGACGGACTCTATGTCGCGTAATAGGTACGCCGTGTGGATAGCAGATGGACCGTGCCACACCGGCACGCGTACTCAAGCAACAGGCGAACATAACACATGTAGGCACGGAGAAGACTTTCAGTATCACACCCAGAATCACTTTCACCGGTGTTGGCTAAAATGAATATTGGCTCCTCAAAATCTTGCTGCTTCTAATATTTAGAGACCATGAAAATCTTCAACATTTCATTAGAAACATGTGGCCAAAACAAGTATCTCACAAATTTAATTGAGTCTAAGTCTAAGAAGTACTTGAAGAAATTGCACGAAATTCAGCAAAAATTGTTTTTTTTTTGGATTAACCTTTAAATTAATATATTCATGAGAAAGAAGTACAGTTTTTTTTTCAAATTCATTATTGCATTTCTTGTAAAATAAACATAACACAATATAAACGTAAAGTACATAAAATACAAACTCGAAAGGAAACACCAATGAAGGACCAACAGTTAAAATTGCTGTGAGAAAAAATTAAAAATTGTTTGACGGGCACAACAAACTGGAAAAGTCAATGAAATATAAAAGACAATTGTCGAAAATAACAAATCAATAAAAAAAATTTAGAGGACCTATAAGGTTAAAAAGCGGCATTCCCTTCGTTACCTCTGAACCTAAACCACTTACTCTTAATAAAGATTATCCACAAGATGATGTATCTAGCCCCCATTCAAGTTTCCAACAGTACCTTTCTATACGAAAAAGGCCAGAAAATGATAAAAAAAACACTTGAGAGCCTCACTTTTAACTTAGTCACCGTTACCGCGTTGAACCTGAGCACAATCAGAACTGTACATCTTCAAAAAAAATTCCAATATGTTGTCTTAGTTTCTTACGTTACGTCGTAAAGTTACTTTACGAGTTACTCCGGACAAAGTTACTTCATGATAATTTGTGCATGTCACCATGGCCCAATTAGGCTTTTGTGTGAATAAATCTATCTATTTACCCCAACAGACTCCAACATTTCTTTGGTTGATAAACCAGGCAAGACCTTTAGGGCTGTAGGATGGAGTAAACATAGCAAAGTAAAGTACCACTAAAAAAAAGAGAAAAAACTTACCAACGCAATAATTTCAGTAAACATTGAGTATATGATACAACACTCTTTGACAAGTAGCTGGTGTCTTATTTTAATAAGAACAGAGAATTCAAATCACTTAGCTACTATTTAGAGTCGCAGATAAATTATTTTTTAGAACTTTCAAATTTTGCAGCAATTTTCAAAATACACAAAAGGTAAACTATGTCTGAGTTTTTTTTTTAAATCATCATTATTAATGAATGAAATAGAGATGTTTCCAAAACGAATGTCACTAATGATATCCAGTTACTTTTGAGCAAATATCAAGGACACAATATACAGGAGAAGCCACAGCCCCTCTTTTACAAGTAATGGATAGCTAGATGTACGGTGAAAGCGAAGGTACAGGAGAAGCCACAACACTTCTTTTACTAGCGGCAGATGGTTAGATTTAAAGCGAAGGTATCTATTATTTTGTAAAGGTTTCCTGTAAACTGTAAAATCGCGATTGTGGATACAAACGAATAATCGACACATCCAGGAACTGTGTTTTCCCTTCTTTTTTGGTGTCTAGTGTGCATTATATGTTCAAAAGTATGTATCAAAAGTATTGTATGTTCAAAAGTATTGCATGTTCAGAAGTATGTATCAAAAGTATTCAGATGGTAAAAAAAAACGTTTTAGGTCATACTAACCCAATTTCCAAACTGAGAATACAATATCCATAAAACTTCCCCAAGATATATTATCAAGAAAGGACAGATTTAGTGGCCAATTCTCAATAATGTTCGTCGTTAATATCAGCCTGATACAAGCTTCCCCTTTCTTTTATTTGAACAAAGTCTCAGAACTGAAATACAAGGACATTTTTTTTTTTTTAGATGAACAAATAGGCCAGTAGTATCACAGATGATAGACCTAGGTCTTAAAACCACACCGGTTGGACATGCTTTCCAATAGTGATTTACAGGCAACGACGAAGGAAAATTCTTTGAGCATTTCGAGTCTATTTCTGACACACTTGTTCATTAAAAACAAAAAGAACAAAAGAAAGACGATAAATTAAATTAGACAGAATAAGAATAAAAGGCAAGAGACCGCAAATGTAAAAATCAATATAATATACAAAGGCAAACATAAGAGAGTAATAAAAAGCAAAAAAGCAAGAAGAAAGAATAAAAGAAGTAAAAGACCACGAATTAAAAGAATATCGTAAATCGTTTTTGAAGAGCTAAAGTCTAAGATAAACAACATCGAATCATAAAAATACGGTGTTTCAATTCCAAATAAACCAGCAAAGAATAGCAAACTTTTTAAAAATATTTTAATGACAAAATGAATAGAACCAATTAATTAAATCAGGATGGGCCTATACAATAATTTTTTTTGAGTTTTTAGAGGACGACCCAAACATTTCATCGTTTTCAGAAGTACAGCGGTTGGCAACCCTGCATTAAAAACAGTATGGATAAAAATTTCTTAAGCTGATTTTTAAATTCTGTAACATTATTTCCCTGTTAATATTTACTGACCTTTGCCGTTCTGATGGTGAGCCGGCGTAATGTAAAGGATTTAAAATCTGCTTGCTGACAAATCTATTGATTTCCTCAACCCAATGACCAGTTAGGGTAGGTGGACATACGACGAGTGACATCTTTTGGTCATTTTCACCCTGAAAAGAGGAAAACTGTAAATGCAAGCTTCTGTCTATATATATATATATATATATATATATATATATATATATATATATATATATATATATATATATATATATATATATATATATATATATATATATATATGGCTCATGATGAATAAGGAAGCTGCTAAGTCTTGTTTAGGCTGGGAAGAAATTAATAATAAATACTTATTGCTCATTTTATGACTAAAAAGTTCAGAGTATCAGTTTTAGTAGTATATGCCCCTGTAGAACCGACTGACGGAGATACTAGTGACTCAGATGAATTTTACTTACAGTTACAGGAACAAATAGACAGGGCCCCAGGTAAAAATATGGTGTTTTTACTAGGAGATTTTACGCCTACGTCGGTAGAAATAGGGATAGATGGTACCCTAGCCTAAGTAAATTTGGCGTAGGAAAAGAAAACAGTAATGGCTGCAGACTTTTGCAATTTTGTAGGCATAACAATCTAGTTATAACCGATACGGTGTTTGGTCATAAAATGGCCTATAAGTTAACATGGATGGTATTCACGTGATGGTAAGATATCAAACCTTATTGATTATGTCATAGTAAATTGAAGACGGGCAGGATCAATACAAGATACTAGGGTATATAGGAGTGCTGTTATTAATGTTAAAAGTAAAGATTACCATCTAGTAGCGTCTTTAAGTAGCGTCATTTAAAGCTGACATTTTGGAAGGGTAACTACCTCCTGGGAAGTTATGATGTTGGTAGACTCCAGGATGAGCATTTGAGAGAAATTTTCCAGGAACAGTTGAATTCTGAACTTGAGAGTTTAAAATTTGACAATGTGGAAGATGGTTGGAATAATTTTAGCAAAACAATTTGAGAAGTTGCTGATGGTATCTTAGGAAAGAAAGTTAGGACTGCAGCTAGAAAATTAGTGAAAAAGCTTTATGTTTAATTGAGAGGAGAAGGGGCTTGTACAAGAATTATCTGAGTGATAGATCATATGAAAACAAAAGGAATGGAAAAAAAGTGGAAAAAGCATTAAGATATGAACTAAGGAGGTGTGAAGTGGAGGCCATGGATGAAATTGCAGAGGATCTGGAAGTTGCAGCTAGACAGCATAATAATAAAATATTGTACTGGCATGTAAATAAACTGAGAGAGAGTTGTCAATCCTGACTAGTCTCAGTTAGAGATAGGAACAGGGCCATAATAAGTGATAAGGAAAGAGTTAAAGAGAGATGGGCAGAACATTTCGAGAATGTGCTAACAGAGTTGCAGGAAAAGATATAGAGGAAAATAAAAGTTTGTGATACCTTGGATGTGAAGGAAGATTTGTTTTGTGAGGAAGAATTAGCGACAGTATTAAAAGGATCAAAAAATTATAAGGCTCCAGGTGCTCATAGTGTGGTAAATGAGCTTCTTAGATATGGTGGCTCTGAGGTTAGAAATAACTGACGACTATGAACCTGATTTTTGAAAAAGGGGGAAGTACCTAATGATTTTAGGAAAACCTTAATTAAACCACTGTATAAGAAAGGTGATAAGAGTGAACGTAGTAATTATCAAGGCATTAATCTGGTCTCTGTAGGTAGCAAATTACTTAGTAATGTGATACTTTTCAGACTGAGAGATGTTGTAGACAAAGTTTTAAGTGAAGAACAGTATGATTTTAGACAAGGTAAAGGTTGTGTCGACCAAATTTTCACTCTTAGGTTAATAATTGAGAAGTGCCTAAGTTGTCAAACACCTTTGGTCCTCCGTTTGATAGATTATGAGCAAACGTTCGATCCTCTTGATAAAGGAGCTTTAGCAAAGGTCTTATCCTTGTATAGTATACCAGACAAATACATTAAAGTGATTAGTGTTATGTGCGAGAATAACACGGCTGCAGTTAAGGTAGGAGTTGAGGTTAGAAGCTGGTTTAGTATTAAATCAGGAGTTAAGCCGGGTTGTGTTCTATCCCCCTCTATATGGATCCTTTTGATGAACTTTGTCTTATGGAGCACAGGAAAGGCGATGGGGGACCACGGAATCAAATGGGGAGGAAAAACTTCTGAATTTAGATTATGCTGGAATTTAACCATCCTAGATGAAAGTGTGAGTAAAATGCATGAACTTTTTTTATGAGTTCAGGGTGCTAGAATAGGTGTGAAAATTAATGCTAAGAAGACTAAGTCACTAATGCTAGGAATAAGTGAAGATGAAAAGGTAACGCTAGGTAACGAAAAGATTGATTAGGTGGGCAGCTTCACTTACCTTGGTAATACTATTAGTAGACGGTGGGAGCAGTGAAGATGTTAAAAATAGAATAGCCAAGGCTCAGAGTATTTCAGTTTAAAAAAAGCTTGGAAGAGTAGGAAGGTAAGTTTGCAAACCAAGATTAGAATATTAGAAGCTACACTGATAAGAGCGGTCAAATATGGCTCTGAAGCATGTGCGCTCTGAAGAGCGGATGAAGATTTGCTAGACGTTTTTCACAGGAATTGCTTACGGATTGTTGTGGGTACCCGGCTGACTGACCGCATTTCAAACAGTAGGCTGTACGAAAAATGTGGTTTAATCCTCCTTTCTATGGCTATAATGAAAAAAAGGTTGAAATGTCTAGGGCACGATGTGCGGATGAAGGATGACCGATAACCGAAGATTTTCCTTTTCGACCAGCCGTCTAGGCCTAAACGGAAAGCAGGTGGTCTTCATTTGGAGTGGGAGGACGTCATAAAAAAAGATTTAAATGAAATGGAAACTTCCTGAGAGGGCGTAAAAAGGGAGGCTCAAAACAAGAACGTTTCTTAGTGACAGGTTCCAAGTCTGAACTTTAGTTTGTTTTCCATTTCAATCAAAATTGTTGTGATTTCGTACCAAACAGTTCGTGGTAACGAATTGTAAGTAAGGAGCGATATCGAGTGAATAGTAACCGAAACTCTAGAAAATCGAATTTTGATATCGACAGATTTATCAAAACAATCGGCTTCTTATGTTGATTCTAAATATATAAATTCATTAAGTTAAGGGTTACGCATCAAAAACTACGAGTCTGAGAAAATTTGCCTGATTTTCGGAAAGGTGTGGGAACACCTCCTAAAAGACAAGGAACCTTAATGAGAATCGCATCATCACATTCAGCGTATCCGAGAATCCTAATGTAGAAGTGTCAAGCTTCCATCTGCAAAAATGTGAAATTTTGTATTTTTTGCCAGAAGAAAGATCACGGATACGTGTATATTTATTTTTTTTCCAGGGGTGATCGCATCGAACCAATAGTTCTAGAATATAGAGAAAGGGATCATTCAAATGGAAAATAAAAGTTCTAGTGACCTTTTCGAGTGACCAAAAAGATTGGAGGGCAGCTGGCCCCCCTACCACCCACCTTTTTCCCTAATTAGACCGATCAAAATTCTGAGATAGCCGTTTTGTTCAGCATAGCTGAAAAGCCCAGTAAATATGTCTTTGAAGATAACATAAGCCCTAACAAACCCTAGAGAAAGGTTTGACGGGGACAATTTTTCGTGGGGAGGGAAGTTACCGGGGATGAACTTTCCAAGGGAAATTCTACACTGGGGGAATTTGCCAAGATTCCTATACAAAACTCTTTTTATTTGTCTTCTTTTTTCTTTGCCGACTCAATTTTACATGTGGAGATATTAAGGGGAATTGTACGGATAAATATTTACCGGGCTGGAATTGTCTAGAGTACCTTTCCGTAAGTGGGGGATTTTCCACGGGAGAGTTTTTCATAAGATAAATTCTCCAGAAGGAATTTCCTGCGGGAGGACCTTCTACTAGGGGTGGCGGGTATCTGTGAGAAAAACTTTTCACAGAGGGCTGATTTCTGACATGATTTTAAAAACAATAAGAAATTAAAGTCTTTTTCAA
Source organism: Artemia franciscana (assembly GCF_032884065.1). Lineage (NCBI taxonomy): Eukaryota > Metazoa > Arthropoda > Branchiopoda > Anostraca > Artemiidae > Artemia > Artemia franciscana. The sequence goes on from NC_088866.1 coordinate 18,894,265, forward strand.
ATGAAAGTGGGTTAAAAAAAATGTTTCAGTTGGAATCGTCAGGAAGAAATTTTCCAGGGTAATTTTCAGCTAGAATGGAATTTTCTGGGAGGAATTTCCCTGATTGGGGACAGTGTTGGGAAATACTTAAGTATAAGTAAAAGTACTTAAGTAAAAAATCTGGGGACTTGTACTCTACTTAGGTAAATAATTTCTAAAGTACTTAATACTTATACTCAAGTAAAAAATTGAAGTACTTAAGGGTACTTAAGTACTCAAGTACTTTCTTCATGGCACAGAATAAATTATACCGGTATGACGCACGGCCGATGCGACAAATTGAACTGCCTATATATTAGTGGATGAATGGATTTCTGTCTTTGAGAACCGCAGCTTCCAACCCGGCGCGAAATTTCAAAAAAGGACGCTATCATGGCGGAACTACCATATATATTGAACGGAAAGTTTTTTTGTTATAAATGGGAAAATTCAGAAGGATGGTGCAGTATCTGTCACATGCAAAAACTGCCCAAACAAAATTCTGAAGGGTCACATGCATGCAACAACGAATTTCCACAAATATCTCAAGTTGAGTTTGACACAGCTTACTACAGTGTGTTTTCTAGTTATTTTATTTTGAATTTTCTTTTCTTTATTTATTAAATTTGTCTTTTGTTGCATTGATAAAAGTAAACCAGGAGGTACTCCAAAAGAAGAATGAAACAAAGGTAAGAACTGGTTAACTTTACTTGTCACAAAATTGGAAAGCTTGCTGACATATGTGATGCTTTGCAAAGACCAAGGCTAACTTCTCGTGATGTTGAGATTCTTGAAGAATATATGAAAATTATGGAGCCAATAGCAGTAGCACTGGACATTCTTCGGGGGGAGGGAAAATGCTACTTCGGCACTATTTATCCTACAATCAAACCGCTTGAACGGAAGCTCAAAATGCTGAGAGATTTGGCGAAAGTCAGCGAGCCTTTGGTACATGTTCTACTTGTGGGTTTCGAAAAAAGATTCCCCATGATCCTGGACGAGAGAGTTCTTTATGCAAGAGACTATGTTATTGCTGCTGCAAATCATCCTTTCTTCAAATTGAAGTCGTTTCTTGATAACCAGAAGGATGTATCAGTTGAACTCTTGGTGGACGAAACGAAAAAGGTCGAAGATTTAACTGACGAGGCTGATAAAGGTAGCTTTTTGTCTGGAGATGAATACTTTGATCTTAGTGATGAAGAAACAACTCGTGATAATTCTGGCAATCGTGGCCGTGAAACCAATTCTGTGAAGGTGGTTGTTTAGACATATTTGAATGAGAGGCGAATGGAACTATCTGTGCTTAAAGTGTATATTCACACTTTACTAAGTGTATCTTTACACTTACAAAGCGTGCTCTTTACGCTGTTGCCGTGAAACCAATTCTGTGAAGGTGGTTGTTTAGACATATTTGAATGAGAGGCGAAAGGAACTATCTGTGCTTGAAGAATATATTTACACTTTACAAAGTGTATCTTTACACTTACAAAGTGTGCTCTTTACGCTAAAGATAACCTCTTTGTCACAAATCTACTTTTAAAAGTAATAAAAAACTTCAACGTAAAGAGAGAGGCGTTGAGGAGGGGACAGCCCCTTTCATATACAGAACAATTTCTGTTCGTTTTAAATTCAATGTCACTCCTTACTTTCAGTAGAATTTTTTTTTTTTTTATTTAATTTAAAAGAAAAATTTATTCCTTTTATTTCATATTCAGTTGTTCAACATCTTGAGGTGGAAAGAACGAAATCGTGCTATGCACAGGCCCTCGAATAGGTTTTAGAATAACTTGTGCAGTCGGGGTCGTATTGTATGCGCATTTAGTTGATTAAAAATAAGATGGGTTAGTGGATTTAAGATGGTTTCAAGGTGGTTTCTTTATGCAATTAAATAAACAAAACAAGTTTTTTTAAATGAAAGTAAGGAGCGACATTAAAACTTAAAACGAACAGAAATTACTCCGTATATGAAACGGGCTTTTCCTCCTCGACACCCCGCTCCTTACGCTAAAGTTTTTTATTGTTTTAAAAAGTAGAGTTACGAGAAAGAATCAAACTTTAGCGCAGGGAGCGGGGTGTCGAGGAGGAAAAGCCCCTTTCATATACGGAGTAATTTCTGTTCGTTTTAAGTTTTAATGTCGCTCCTTACTTTCATTTAAAAAAACTTGTTTTGTTTATTTAATTTCTGAAAGTTTTTGAATTAATACATGTCTGATTTTGGCTCTCCGTACATAAATTATTAAAATGAAATTTGCATATTAATTATTTTTTTGGCTAAATGGCTTTCTCTTAGTTTTGATCAGACGATTTTGAGAAATAAGGGGTGGGGAAGGAGGTGTTAGTTGCCCTCCAATTTTTCGGTTACTTAAAAAGGCAACTAGATCTTTTATTTTTAACGAACGTTTTTATTAGTAAAAAAAAAATACGTAACTTAAGAATTAACTTACGTAACAAACTTTTATATTCTTATATTTTTGATTATATATATGAGGGGGTTGGTCCCTCGTTAATACCTCGCTCTTCACACTAAATCTTGTTTTATCCCAATTCTTTAAAAATGACCCCTGAATCAGAAAGACCGTAGAATAAATAGTTGAAATTATTTAAAAAAAATTTAGCATAAAGAGTGAAGTGTTTATCTCCTCCTAAATACCTCGCTCTTTATGCTAAAGTATTTTTAGAACCCCTCATATGCGTAATAATCTCTGTTCCTTTTTAAGTTTTAATGCTTCTCCTTACTTTCAATTGAAAAAACTTTTTCATGTTTATATTTTCATTGTTTTTTTTTTATAGTAATGCTAGAAAGTCCTGCGCCCTTTTCATTGAATTTCTCTTCCCCCATGAAATATTCCTCCAAGGAAAGATCCTCCCATATACCCCCCTCCCCTGAACCCCACACCCAAACCAAAAAAATCCCCCTGATAACGTCGGTACACTTCCCAGTAACCATTACTGTATGTAAACATTGGTCAAAGTTTGTAACTTGCAACCCCTCCCCCAGGGACTGTGGGGGGTAAGTCATCCCTAAAGACATAGTTATTATGGTTTTCGACTATGCGGAACAAAATGGCTATCTCAAAATTTTGATCCGTTGACTTTGGGAAAAAAATGAGCGTGGGAGGGGGCCTAGGTGCCCTCCAATTTTTTTGGTCACTTAAAAAGGGCACTAGAACTTTTCATTTCCGTTAGAATGAGCCCTCTTGCAACACTCTAGGACTACTTGGTCGATACGATGACCCCTGGGAAAAAAAAAAAACAAAAAAAAAAAAACAAATAAACACGCACCCCTGATTTGTCTTCTGGCAAAAAATACGAAATTCCACATTTTTGTACATTGGACCTTGAAATTTTTGCTACAGGGTTCTCTGATACGCTGAATGCGATGGTGTAATTTTCGTTAAGATCCTATGACTTTTAGGGGGTGTTACCCCCTATTTTCCAAAATAAGGCAAATTTTCTCAGGCTCGTAACTTTTGATGACAAAGACTAAATTTGATGAAACTTATATATTTGAAATCAGCATAAAAATCCGATTCTTTTGATATATCTTTTAGCATCAAAATTCCGTTTTTTAGAGTTTCGTTTACTATTGAGCCGGGTCGCTCCTTACTACAGTTCGTTACCACGAACTGTTTGATTATTGGACAGCGTATAACTCGCCCAGTATAGATGACATCTTAGTGCAAAATCTTAAAAAAGAGGAAGACATAAAAAGCGGTTTTTTATCTTCCTCTTTTTTAAGATGTTTTATAAAAACAGCTGTTTTCTGTTTTTACAAAAAAAAAAACCGAAAGTAGAAAGTAGTTTCTGTTTTTCTGAAAAACAGAAACAGTGCCGATACTTAGTCCCTCCCCCCGTTTTCCCGCTTATTAAGCTACCTATTCTTCATCTTATACACAAATAACACTAAAGTATAATACCGTTCTACTTTTCTAACTGATCTTGGATTGAAGCAATGTCCAGTTACTGGTTCAAAGTCACTATAAAGTCGACAGAAGAGAAAAGTGCGGTCATTTTTAATCGTTTAATATTTCTTAAAAAGGCAAGTAATATAAAGGAGAGAAACTGATATTTTCCTATATTCATTGAATTTTGAAAAACAAGCGCTTCAGTTTGCAACTATATATAAGAAAAGCCCGTTAGCTCAAAAGGCCATTGACATTATCAACAGCTCTGAATTTGGTCTTTAAGAAACTGTCTACGATGTTGCAGTTTCATGCTAAATACAGTGGTGTCAATTTTTTGTGTGCGCACATTTTTTCCCCACCCAGATTTTGAAAAACACCTTTTTTTGGAGTATTTTTATTGAAACATGAAAGTATCACCCCTCTCTAGATATTAAAATATACTCTACCCCCCCCCCCAGCCTGTTCTAGCCAGTGGATTGGTGCTCTGCTTGGCAATACGGGGCCCAGGGTTCGATCCCCGCCGCAGCAAGGTTGGGCGACAAGCTTGCTACTTGTTCCTGTAAAAACACCCAGCAACTGAAACGTCGATTCGACGCCCTATGCGCCAACAATGGCTCTGGATGATCTTTATCCTTATTTTATCCTACCCCCCCCCCCCCAAACAATTATAACTACTAGCCTAGTAGTTAAAACTACCAGCCTAGCCTCTAAAAATAGCCTTGTTTTGTTAGCCAGCAGACAACTTTGAAATTTGTTAAGGGCACTGGGAGGATAAGTATACAGGAACGGGGATCATAAACTTTGAGGGTTTTCGACCAAACCGATTGTGATGGTACCCTTTTCATGCTTCCCAGTCTTTTTACTCTAAAAATGGCAAGAAGAGTGCTATTTTTTGGTTTGGAGTGGAATTTATAAAGAGGACACAGATATTAAAATTAGCTTTAAAATGAGTCCTTGAGCAGATCTCTATGATGTTCCAGTAGCCTACTATCACTGGAAAGCCCCACTAGTGCCCATAGAAAAAAAAGGAAGAGACACATCAGACAAAACATGATTTTCTTTGTTGTTCAAGGTGGGGATGAGGGAGGGGCTTAAATTCTCCCGCATTGAATTTTCGACGAGGGCGATTCCAATGAAGCGCTTTTTTTTATTTTGATCCAATGCCATTTTGAGGAGTTTTAGGCTCTTTCTGAAAATCCCATGAACTTGTTTTTACAAAACATTTTATTATTAGTGGTTACCATTCCTGAACCAGCTGAAAATGCCAATTTATTCTCACTAGACCATTTTTTTAATGCATTTTAAACATTTGGTTACTATATGTGTGTTTCACTTTGTGCTAGGCTGTAGCTACAGCTCCAAATATGGCACTAAAAAAATTGCCAAGAAACACAAAAAGCTAGATAGTGTTGGCGAATTCTTTACGACACTAGCAGCAATAGCCACTCCATTAACCTACCGATACTCTTGGCCTTAAAGCCTTTATTACACTAATTCATACAGGCCTTTAGAGTTGGAAGACGACTAAAAATAAAACTTAAAACATAGCTCCCAATTCCCCAAATACCTCAGTTTGTTCCATATGCTCAGCAGCTAGAATGCAAATAGTCTGAAGAGTCTTTCCAAGACCCATGTCGTCACAGAGTATTCCATGAAGTTCATACTTTCTCAAAAACGCAAGCCAATTAACACCTTCCTGAAATTTTTTTTAGATTAATTAGAAAGAGATGATGAGAAAAAGTCTAAATGTGAGATAAAAGCGGAGTATATTACATAAACTATGTTCATATATTAAAAGAAACTCCAAGCAAATAAACAATATAGATATAAGATAACAAGAAAAAATGAGAGACAATGAGAGAGAGAGAGATAGTGACAGGCAATGATAAAACGTCTAATTATGAGGTAAAAAAGGAATATATTACCATATTCATATATTAAAGGAAACAACAAACAAAATCGATAAAAGATAATGAGAAACAATGAGAGTTAACGAGAGAAAGAGATAATGAAAGACAATAACAAAACACCTAAACACGAGTAAAAAGGGAAGTAAATTACAAAAAAATACTTTTATATATTGAAAAACAAGAGCTAAGAGCTCATAAGGCACTTGTGACGAGGCAAGAAGAGCTAAGAGCCAAGAGCTCATATGGTATGAGCTTTAACAAAATTCTAGGAATCAATAGATTGATTTAAAAGGAAAATCAGAGGCTTAATGCCGGCCAGAATTTAAAATAAGAGCTCTGAGTCACGATGTCCTTCTAAATATCAAAATTCATTAAGATCCGATCACCCACTCGTAAGTTCTAAATACCTAATTTTTTCCAATTTTTCCTCTCCCTATAACCCCCCAGATGGTCGAATCTGGGAAAACGACTTTATCAAGTCAATTTGTGCAGCTCCCTGGCACGCCTACCAATTTTCATCGTCCTAGCACGTCCAGAAGCACTAAACTCACCAAATCAGTGAACACTTCCCCCTAAATGCCCCAAAGAGAGCAAATCCGGTACGGTTACGTCAATCACGTATCAAGGACATTTGCTTATTCTATCCACCAAACTTCATCCCGAAATTTCCCCCTCCAGCTCCCCCCAATGTCAAAAGATCTGGTCGGGATTTGAAATAAGAGCTCTGAGGACATGAATTCCTTCTAAATATCGAATTTCATTAAGATCCGATCACTATTCGTAAGATAAAAATACCCAATTATCACGTTTTCCAAGAATTCCGGTTTCCCCCTCCAACTCCCCCAGTGTCACAGGATCTGGTCGGAATTTAAAATTAAAGCTTTAAAGCACAAGTTCCTTCTAAATATCAAATTTCATTAAGATCTGGTCACCCTTTCGTAAGTTACAAATACCTTATTTTTCCAAATTACCCCCCCCCCCCAATCCACCAAAGAGAGCAGATCCGGTCCGGTTATGTCAGTCAGGTATTTTAGACAGGTTTTATTCTTCCCATCCAGTTTCATCCTGATCTCTCCTCTTTAAGTATTTTCTGAGATCTCCGGTCATCCCCCCCCCCAATGACGTTGGACCCGGTTGAGATTTAGAATAAGATATCTGAGTTACGAGGTCCTTCTAAATATGAAGTTTCATGAAGATCCGATCACTCCTTCGTAAGTTAAAAATACGTCATTTTTTCTAATTTTTCAGAATTAACCCCCCCCCCCAATAGAGCGGATCCGTTCCAATTATGTAAATCACGTATCTAAGACTTCTGCTTATTTTTCCCACCAAGTTTCATCCTGATCCCTCCAATCTAAGCGTTTTCCATGATTTTAGGTTACCCCACCCCAAACTCCCCCCAATGTCACCAGATCCGGTCGGGATTTAAAATAAGAGCTTTGAGACACGATGTCCTTCTAAATATCAAATTTCATTGAGATCCGATCACCCGTTCGTAAGTTAAAAATACCTCATTTTTTCTAATTTTCCAGAATTACCCCCCCCCCCAACTACCCCAAAAAGAGCGGATCTGTTCCAGTTATGTCAATATGTCAATCATGTATCTAGGACTTGTGCTTACATTTCCCACCAAGTTTCATCGCAATCCCTCCACTCTAAATGTTTTCCAAGATTTTAGGTTTCCTTCTCCCAACTCCCCTCCCCCAATGTCACCAGATCCGGTCGGGATTTAAAACAACAGCTCTGAGATACGATATCCTTCCAAACATCAAATTTCATTAAGATCTGATCAACCGTTCGTAAGTTAAAAATACTTCATTTTTTCTATTTTTTCCCGAATTAACGGGCCCCCACTCCCGCCCCCCCCCCTCAGATGGTCAAATTGGGAAAACGACTATTTCTAATTTAATCTGGTCCGGTCCCTGATACGCCTGCCAAATTTCATCGTCCTAGCTTACCTGAAAGTGCTTAAAGTAGCAAAGCCGGGATCGACAAAATTTGCGATTGCTATCTGTCACTTGGTTAATACCAAGTGCCATAAAAACGCAATATATAAACAAATAAATGTACGATTTAAATATTTTTACGGGAAATAAGGCGATACGTCGCTTTGAAGACATGTTTTTGAGGACACAATACGTGTCCTCAAAAACGTGTGACAAAAATTAAGTGCCCCAGATTAAGGTCTCTAGAGAAAACTTTTTTTTTACTTTATGCACTCAAATCCAAAGTTAAAAAGCTCTTGTGCATCAAAAACTCTCATTTTTTTATTATTAATAATAATACCAAATCCTAAAATACAGTATTTATTTTTACCAGAAATTCATAATTTCGGTTAATACATGGAAACTTACAACTAAGCCTATCGAATTAATACTTTGTTTATTCTCTTTTCATTTGATATCTCAAAAAAGGAGAAAAAAAATTGATAGCCAACTTTTTTGGATTACAATTTCGAGAAACAAATAAAAGCTACATTTTATGATAAAAAAAACCCGTCAAAGATATTGGATTACAATTTCCACCATGTTATTACCAACCTTCAACTTATTTATAAAACCTGTCACTTCGCAGCAATCCCTTTCCTTTGTAAGTCTACAGAGCTTCATTATAAAGCAAAGATTCATCTATTTAACATATCTTAAACACTTAAAACGTTTTGATTGTCTACATAGCAGGAAATTATAAATAGAGAAAACTGTTTTCTTAAAAAAAATACTCGAAGTTTTAGCTCAATTATACCTCAGAAATTCCCAGCACAAAATTTTTCTTGAGGCGACAAATTTACACGTATTATGATATAATATAATATATACTAAATAGATGTGCTGCAATAATAGAAATTTGTAATGATAACGCATATAGTAATTATTTCTAATAAAATTATTATTATTCATCATCATAATGCGTCATTTGTAACAATATACATTTATCATGTATATCTAAAAAGTGTTTTATATAATTTGAACAATATAAATCGTTAATGATAAGTTTATTTCATTATAAGCGTTTCGTAATTATAAGAGGTTCGATACAATATTTTGTATAATCGTCATCCCCAGATCGACATTCTTTATAAGTTTCTTCAAGAATATTCTTCTACAAAAAAGAATATAATACAATAATATTCCAAAAATTTTATAGAAGTATTCTATACCGTCGTTATCCTCAGATTGGGACACCATGTTCTATATACACAGGAAAAGAGAAAACCCAAATAAAAGTCAAAGATCTCGAGACTATTTAAAAACTTAATTCAAAGCCTTAATGTATGTATCTTGTATCCGGGGATAGTGGTTGCAGGGTCAACATACATGTTGAAATAGTTATATAATTTTCATCAAGATTACAACCTTTTTGAGGGATTTCAACCACAATTTCCTGTAACTGCGGAAATCTTCTTATACTAATAGGTTTTGATGACCAACTTTGAAATTAATAAATTTCACTAGAACAAAATGAGCTATTAATGTGTACATATATATAAATTTTTTTAAACTCAACTCTCTTTGGTACTTTGTTCTATTTTAAGAATTAAAAAATTTCACGAATTTAATTCAATTGTTGGCATTGTTTTTCTTGATTGTTACTGGCTCTTGGTAATACTGATTGAATACTTTTCTGGCCTAATTTATCTATTCTTTCTTTGTCAGAATTGAATTTAATTTTTAAGGGACACAAAGTGTGGTTTTGCGAACCGGCAGCAGGTTACGTCAACAAACAACTACCCACACGTCACGAGGTTTGTTTCAAGCAATATATACATTTAAAACCCATATGAAAACACATGTTTGCTTATCTCAATCAACTCGTTTCCCTTAGTCAGCCCTTGAAAGTACACATACACATACGGAAGAAAGAAAAGCAAAAAAGAGTTACACGCAATTATTAGTAACAAATGGAATGGCAAAACACTCGTTGGTCAAATATTTGTTTTCAAGACAATTTTAAACAATATAGGAAATGCCAATAATATCGTAAAACCTGTTGATAAGGTCGAAGCGTGGCGTCAATGTCAAACTTCAGCTCAAACTTCTCTATTTTCTTTGGGTTCATCATCATTTTAAGAAAGCCTCTATCTTTACGTCTCTTCTCTTCAAGGTGATCCGACAAAGAGATGTCAGTACTGTCGCTATCCAGTGGCATCATTCGAACTAGAGATGCAAAACACTGCGAAGCCAAGTCTCTAACCCGAATGTCACTCATTCGACCTAAAAATTAAATATAATTCCAAATTACTTATCTAAACAGATGTACGTCAATTGGGGACGTAAGAAATGGGGAGAGGCTTGAGCTCATACCCCATCTCAAAACACCAACATTATTATACTTCAATTTTCTAAAAGGTTCACCCATCTGTTTCGTGTATTTTCCAAATAATGCCCCCACCCCCAAACAAAATAATATGCAAATTTCAACATGAAACGTTTCGATGCTGAAAATTGTTGAGATTAAGACGTTTTGGATGAGAAATGGTAGAAACTTGTCTCTTTTGATCTGGCAGCAGGACCAGGCGTTTTCGCCTAAATTGAAAACAGAAATTCTGATATCATTGGTAATTCCAGTAACCATAGGCTCCCCAGACTCACAGGGAGAATTTTAAACATAAGAAACCTGGAGTTTGAGAAACTAGGGTCGGAAGAGTTTCTTGGGTTCGGGAACATCAATTTTGGCAACACAAAAATGTTCACTGAGGTAGCAAGGATGAGGTAATTAGGCAGGGAGTAGGACTTATTAAGAACAAGAAAGCTTCTGGTTTAGATTTGGAGAATAATAATTAAAGTCTGGTAGAATATTATTACTAGAGGGTGTCCTGTATCAGTTAATGTGGCACGCGCCCGTGTAGGGCCGCCTAACAGTAGAGACTCGAATGAATTTTAGATGCAGTTGCGCGAAAAAAATAGAGAAGATCCTGCTTCGAAACACGGCTTGTACCCAGGTTTGTACAAGCAAGGATGGTTGGTATCATAGGCAAGATCGAGACAGTTAAGGAAGCAAAATGACAATGTCAATGCTACAATATATGCTCTATATACAACAATTTTTGGAGCTGCGAAGGCTGCAAGTACCAGTTGTACGTATACGAGAATAGTAAATCTAAAATTAACAAAAAGAAGGTGGTCTCAAAAGAATACCGGATTTAAATATACTACAAATCGAATTTACAATACATTTACACCAGTAACATTAGTCTGGAAAACAAAAGCACAATATCAAAAAATAACCTCAATGATGAGTGATAATAAAACATGCAAAAACAATGTTGCCAACAACAACAAATAAAAATAACAGACTTTTCAAATACGACGGTTCTGCTTGAGACACCCTTCAGAAGCTGGTCGAACAATCTTAGAAACAAAACCTAGAAAAGGCTAGCAGTTCTTAAGAACAAGAAGAAAACAAGCAAAGTTGGGGAATTGGCATGCCAAGAAAATGAAGTAAAGTGGCACGTCCAAACTGGTCTGAGTTGAAGATATGTAAATGGCATGGACTACAGATGAAAATTGGATACTGAGATGGAAGTTTTGAGGTGGTGTTAAACCACGATAATGTTAAAGAAATAGAACACAAATTAAAATCGTTTCTAAGAAGTGGAGCAATATTTATTTAAGATAAAATTAAAATAAAAGTATAGATGGTGCAGAGTAACAGTATGTTATGAGTATGTAATTGATTATATTATAAAATTTGGAGTCTTAAAGAATAAAAGTAAATGGTAAACCTTATATGGATATGTTTTCATACTGTTCATTGTTTTTTAACAAAAAAAAAAAAATTAAAATGTCAGTACACAAAAAATTTTATCTTGAAAAAAAAGATGAAATAAATTATAAAAAATCATATTCTCCGTAAAAAGTATTACTTGAATACCATATTCTGATTTTGCACTTTATTTATCTATTTATTTTTTATTTATTCTTTTTTTCATTAATTTCCCAGTGATTATAATGATGGCTTTTACGTTTGAAATTTCATCTTACCGTATAAAACTATTTTTCAACGATTTTTAATGTCTATGGTTGAAGGTCCAGTATCCCATAAATCTACATTCACCAAAAATGTTATTCAAGGGTTTCCGACCTTCCTAATTACAAATCTGTTTGTAATTATGCAACATCGAAATCCAAAATAATCCATATTTCCTATAATGTACAAAGCAAACCTTGCTGAAATCAATGATGCAGGAATTTTCAATCTGCATGATTCGAATCTTTGGGCATGTGCCCTTGCAAATACAGCCATTTCCCCTCAAACATAGACATCTAGTATATCTTTCAGTTTGTTGATTATAAGCCTGAGCTTATGGATTATAAATCAGACTTAATTCACTTTCGGCAGAAACTAGACAATAATCCACCTTGCCCGGCACCAGTGGACGACGGGATGACTGACGTAGTCCAGCACGATTTGTCAGCAGCAGTCTATTCTGCAATCTTCAGCCAGTCCTTATACGAACGACGTCCGTGTCGCCGGAAGTCACCCCAAGGATCCATGTCATTCTTGAGAGTCTGCTAGAGATTCTTTCTTTGGCCGCCTGGTCTCCGTTTCCAAGTTGGAAGGGGATCACAGGTAAGGAAATCGCGGGATATGGTTCCAGCTCGCCGTCGTAGTGTGTCCCAGGTATTTCAGTCGTCGTTGTGTTATGATTAACGAGAGGGGGGGCCTTCTGGGAACAACGCCTTCGAACCTCAACGTTTGATATATGAAACCCTCGGCTGATTCGTAGTATGTGTCTCATGCAGCAATGGTCGAATACTTCTAGTGAACGTGTTTCTTCGGACTTTAAAAGCCAAATTTCACTGGCATACAGCAGGATCGATCGAAGAGTTGCCTTGTAGACGTTCACCTTCCTTTTGACGATAATTTCATGTCTATACCAAAGCGATTTCTTCATGCTTGTAAAGACATCCCATCCCTTTCATATTCAAGCTCTGGCGTCAGCTTCTACACCTCCGTTCAGAGTTAATCAGTTATAAATCAGAGGGCAACATTGAAACAGAATCCGAAATCAAAACAGGCCACGTAAATATTTAGAGGTTCAATATCCCCTCCGACCCGACCAAAGAGCTAGGCATATCGTCCCTTTCTATTCATCATGTCTCAAAGATAATTAAGGAATGGTCTTTTATTGTTAAATGTTAATTTTTGAAAATCCTTCGAATCGGAGTTTTGACTGCCCCAAACTAAATAACATTAAGTAGGCAAAACATCTATGGTGTTTCAGAATCTGAAACAATTCTTGCTCTGTAGATGTCCAAAATCGAAACATTTTAATTGTGGATTTTACAAGTTGTTTGTATGTTGCACCTTGTTAAAGTCAGCCTCAGTATTTCACAACTAGAAGGCAAAGAAGGGCTTTGGGCCCAAGCCCAACCAAATCCGTACCCCATCCCCTTTCAAACACATATACTTGTTTACCTATTTTGGCACTTACTCGGTATGGGATTGTTCAAGGTGTGATTCTTAACCATTAAATATGGATCATTAAGAATATCCAAAATCTCACTATGAATATCTCAAACCAAAATGTATTAAGTATAACTTCGAAAAACGGTGATATAAAAACCACAAAATTTATTTATAAGCATATTTGAAATTGCTTACTACAAATCGTATGTATCGACATGTATGTACATCGTATGTACAAATAGACATGTAGTACCATTTTTTGCTCTTGATCAATCATAAATTATTTATGGAATGGTCATAAGCGCCAGAAAAATCCATAGTAAACACATAGCATTCGACTTCTACCCGCTACCCAAAATTTCGTAAAATAAAAACCAACAACCATTAGGCAGCTGCTGAAAAAAAAAACGATTACTCCCACAACAGCTACTAACCCCTTCTGTACTATTAGTTAGAAATGAGTGCCATTACTAATAAAACTTATTACCAACCTTCACTAGTTTTGTCTTTAATTAAATAAGAAACTGTATTTTTAACATAATTAGTTAAAAAAAATTTTTTTGGAGGGATGTAAAGAGCGAAATTGAAACTTAAAACAGACATAAATTATTATTTCACAGCCTATCCAATATATATAACAAAACTAGAACAAATAAACCAACTAATTATGTTTCCCTCTGTTTTTAGGATTATAGAAAACTAGCACTTTATTGAAAACACAAAAGTCAAGTATAAAAAACAGGAAATTGATTTGGGAGTCAAAAGTGAGTATGTAGCATGACAACAATAAACTGATCTACGAAGCTTTTCATAGTCTTACAGCAGTTGTGACATCAGTAACTTTCAGTAAACAATTGAAATTATCTTAAAAATATAAGCGTAAAATTAAATATTTTTATAATAGCCGCAAAGAAATTGAACAGCATACAGAAATATTGGATTAATTTATCAGGTAGCCTTTTGGTCTCGTCAGCTATAATACCAAAAGTGAGTAATATACAACCTTAAATTGTAAGAAATATGCTTTAATATTACTTGAAATGAAGATCAAATAAGACATAATATGAACTCTAGAAATCCGGTTATTTCTCCCTATACAACAGTGAATTTGAACTGATACAAACTCTAAAGCTAGTCTATAGTCCTCGAACTTGTCTAAAAACTAATCATAACAAATTATTTTCAGAACCAAAACGAAAGCCAGTCATTGTGCTTAGCCAATGTGCAAAAGTGATAGCAGCTTAAACAACAAAAAGCAAAAATTCTAAAATGGATTGTTGCTTTATCTTAAAAGGGATTGAGCCTAAAAGGGATTGACAATATTTTGATTCTATTTTTATTCTGTAAAAAGTGTACTTAATTGGTTTGCTTTTACTGTACTAAAACTTCTATATTATTTTGTGTTTTCAGTAAAGCGCTAGTTTTCTATAATCCTAGAAACATAGGGAAACATAATTAGTAGGTTTATTTGTACTAGTCTTATTGATATATATTACATAGGCTGTGAAGTAATAATTTTTGTCCATTTTTAGTTTCAACTTCGCTCTTTACTTCCCACAGAAAACTTTGTTTTTTAAATTAAATCTTTGCTCGATTTTTATTAATATTAGATGTAGAAACAACACTGCCATGATCTTTTTTACTTATACAGAATATTATATGTACGTTTTAAGTTTTAATATCATTCCTTAATTTCCGTTGAAAACTTATTTTTAATGTAATTTCTAATTATCATCGATCTAGGCGAGATACGACACCTCTTGAAAATACTGCAGACAACCTTGACAGCTACGAAAAACTTTCAGTCTATAACATAAAATTCATCACCCATACTTCACAAAACAATACATGTTTTTCAGAATTTTTTTTTCGATGAACAAAAAGCTGTTTTTACTCGGCCGCCTTCGCCTGAAAAAGGTATGATGAAGACAGGGCTTTATAAATCGCCTACTGACTAGCAGAAACTAGAAGGCTACTGTAACAAAAGAGAGCTGTTTAAGGGCTCATGGAAAAGTTTATATTAATACTTAATCACTTTTTAGAAATTTAACTTGATAGCAGATTCCCACAAAGTACACTTTCGGTTGTTTCCCAATTTTTTTCAAATGATAAAAGTGCCCTTTCCAACGAAATGACCAAAAAAGGGTGTTTTTCAAAACCTAGGCAGGAACAAAAAACTATAGGGGCAAGGACGTCCCTTTCCCTCAATTACCACTTTAGAACTAGGACACAGGCTTCATCGCAGAGTGAAATTTGAAGATTCAATTTAAAACTATTGATCATTCAAGCTTAATTTTTTGTAGATTTTTATTTGAAAAGTTTTTAGTTTTAGTTTATTTTTTTTCGCAATAGCCTTTTACTTTCAAGATGAGTAGGCGATTTATGAAACTTATCAAGAGGTTCTGGAGGGGGAGTATATGTGAGGGGTTCTTATAAACCTTCAGTTAAGGACTTTGGACCATAATTATTGGAACATAATTATTCAAACTCTTCCACTTAAGAATTGACACCAAAAGTGCCGTTTTTAATGCTATATGGCACTTATGGATGGTAAAATCGAGAAAAACACGTAGATATGATAGGATTAAAATGAGCCTCCCTGGGATATGCTTAAAAAATGTGAGTGTATGACATTTACAAAAATAGTGGATTATCTGAAAAGTAATCATAAGAAAAAAACAAACCAAGATTGAAAAAAAAATCCAAGATGGAATCGAACGCATGACAATCTAATTTAAAGTTCAGCACTGTACTAACAGAACCACGCCTCTGATATTGCAATTTAAAACATTGGTGTTTGTGGGACATTAATTGCGTAGCTTATTAAGGGGGCCTAGAGGAGAAACATGCGGGAGGTGTACTTGCAAACCTCCATGTTAAGGGTTTCGTGCCATAATTATTACAATGATACCGTATTATACTTCCAAGATTTTCCGGTTAAGAAGTGGCACCAAAAGTGCTGCTTTCAGTGCTATATCTCACTTAAGAATGGTAGAATTGATAAAAAGCACGTAGATATGAGCAAAAATTTCCAAATGAGCTATTAAACATCACGCTAAAAAGTTCTGATAGCCCACTAACCCCAGCTTTTCCACTTGAGACATGGCACGGAAAGTGCCGTTTTTAGTGCCATTTGAAACTTGCAGATGGTGGGATTTATAGGAAGAACGTAGACATGAACAATATTTTTACATGAGCTATTAAAAATCTATCTAAGATGTCTGGTAGCCCGCTAGCCCCATCACCACCATACGTCCCTGCTACCCCCTCCTCTAAGAAACGGCATAAAAAGTACCCTTTTTTCGTACAATATGACACTTGCAAATGGCGGTATTTATATAAACCAACTACATATGAGAAATAACTTTTGAATGAGCTCTTAAGTATCTCTCTATGATGTTCTAGTAACCCACTAGGCCAGGAAAAAAAAGAAAAATACACCGTTTTGACATTTTTTAGCTTTTAGTTACTATGGGCTTTGGTTCGCTCTACTACATTGCAGCTAAGGTTTAAACCATGATAAAGATTTCATTGCGAATCCCTCCCCAAACACTAGTTAACATTGAAGTCAGTGAAATCTAATGGATGGTTAGAATTTGTAAAAACCTAAGTTTAGAAAGCACTTCATCCCGACCTAGCTACTTTTGATTGAGCTACTTTCTGAAACATAACTATTGCAATAGTACCTATTTTGTACTTCAGAGCTTTCCCACTAGCGGCACCAAAAGTATTGTTTTCAGTGCTATATCAAACTTACGGATGTTAGAATTGAAAAAAAAAGCATGTAGATATGAGCAATAGCTTTCAAATGAGTCATTAAATAGAGCTTTTATAAGTTTTGATAGCCAAATAGCCCCGGCGTTTCCACTAGACAGGGCATTAGAAATGCCGTTTTTAGTGCCATTTTGAACTTGCAGATGGTGGAATTTATAGGAAGAACGTAGATATGAGCCATATTTATTATATGAACTATAAAAAATCTGTCAACGATGTTCTGGTAGCCTGTTAGTGCCATTTTAGTGCCATCTGATACTTGCAGATGGCAGAATTTATAAAAAGCACGTAGATATGAGAAATAGCTTCTGAATGAGCCATTAAGCATCTTTCTGTTGTTCTGGTAGCCCACTAGGCCCGAAAAAAAAAAACGAAAAAAAAAAAAAAAAAAACGGGAGACAGATCAGTGCTACCGATGCAAAAGTGATTTTCCTTGTCGTTCAAGGAGGGGGATATTCCCCTATGTGAGGTTTTCGACTATGCTGATTCCAATGGTACACTTTTCATTTTGATTTGACGCCATTTTCGAGGGATTTCAAGCTTGTTTCGAAATCACCATAAATTTATTTTTGCAATAAGCTTTTAATTCTAAGACGAACCGAAGTAATAGCTACAACTGAATCAGTGCCAGATGCCAATTTTTTTTTTCATTAGGCAGTTTTTTTAACTTTTGAAATGCGTTTTTTTATCTTTTGGCTACTAGGGGCTGTTGTTCACTCTTTACTACCGTTCTTTTTAACCGTTCTTTGCGGTTGACCATCAAGAGTTTAGTGACATATTGTTCCCATTTCTCCTTCATATGTTTCTTCCCAAAGTCCGCTTTAGAGGGATAGAGAACATTGACAATTTGCTCCAATAGGACGAGAATAAATCCCAAACTAAAAGCGATGAGACAAAATAGACTGTCCGCCATAATTAGTAACAAGGATAGAGGATTTAAAATAGTTTACTATCCAGGCTTGTAAAACTAAAATTCTACAATTTTTTTTCTGTGATTTGTTGCTTTAAAATGAATAAAAGGCATTGTGTTTATGATTGCCAATAAGACATGTCAGCAATATATCGAGAACGACAGGGGGTATTAAGTTGAAACTTTTAAGGATACTAATAATACCACTTCTGCTATTAAAATTTAAATAAATAAAAGAGTTTAAGAGTGTCCAGGTTAGCAAAGAGCACAGAAATAATCTTTTGGGACTGATATTAAGTTTTATTTTATAAGCCAACTTCAGAAGCTATAAAATTAAATTAAAAAACACTATTTGTGTCAGGATTAAAAATTGTTGAAAAAGTTTCTCGAACATACAAATAGCAACGGATACTGTAGATTCTTACTGAAAAAAAAATTGGAAAGAAATATAAAATATTATTTTTTTCCATGAAAAAGACCATGTCAATAAAAACGAACAGAAATTAATTTAAAATTCCACAAAACAAGTTTTTCAAGGAAAAGTAAAGAGCTCCATTAGGTCAAATATGAGCAGAAATAAAGTCAAATAATCTTCCGCGGATAAAACTACAACAAATCACCATCAGTAAATAAAATAAACTCAAAACGAATAGAAATTATAATAAGTAAGCGAGTCAAACTCAAAACAAGCAAATATCAACATCAGAAGTGCCGACATCCCCCATGCCTTCTCAAGACCAGAAGATAACTTGCACTTTACTGAGAACAAAAATGCGGTTTAAACGTTTTCACACTTTTTACTTTAATAAATAAAACATTTTAAAACTTTAATATGCAAATATGGGAGAATAAATCAAAACTAAAAACAATCAGAAAATATAGACTCTCCGTCATAATTGGTAACGAGACAAGAGGATTTAAAGTAGTTTATTATCCAAGCTTGTAAAGCTAAAATTCTACAATATTTTTAACTTTCAGTTTTTTCTGTAATTTGTAAAAGCACAGTCTACCATTACTCCTTTCTTGGCTTTCGGATTTTCTACAATTTTCTCGGAAACTTCATATAATTATGAGAAAAATCTCAATTGTTTTACTTGGAGCGACAGTGAGTCTTATGAAAAAAGAACACAAAGCTTAAAAGCCATGATTTGGCGATTGAGGAGATCAGGAAGGTTTGAAGATGGAAAATATATTTTTAAAACAAAACTTTACCAAACCATGTTCATGCGTAACTTTTCACAAATAAGAGAAGACTCCTCCCCCCTTCTTTAGCTGCATCAGTCGGTTACATCAGAAGCATATAAGTAATATTGAAAGAATTCTGCCCCCAAAAAACAAAATAAAATAATATTTAATATTACTCTAGAAAGCATTCCTAAAAATTATTGATTTTTTGTCTGAAAGCACTCCCGCACAAAAAAAATAAAAATCATAAAAAAATAAAAATATGAACTTACCAAGGATAGGTATGACTAGAATAGCAATAAAAGGTACAATTTGTATATTCATTTTGTCCACTAGGATGTAGAGAGCTTCTATACAGCCGATTCGGGTTATCTCGCAATCACTTGACAATCCAGGCAACACCTAAATTAAAGAAAAAGTTTTTCGTATTAGAAAAACCCACAAACCCTAAATTCGTTAAATAGGTAAAAATAAACAACCACTATAAAAACATGGCACACCACAACCGCAAAGGGTGAGAGCGCTCTATGTGCAAAATTCTGGAATTCATGTATGTATGTTCTAAATTTTATACTAAGTTTTTTTTTTATTTGTTCGGTTATCCCTCCTCCTTATCATGCTTTCGCATTTGGAGGGGATGTGTGTATGTTAAGTTTTTGTCTATAGTTGACATTAAATAAATAAATATGTGTGGACGCTATCAAAACAGGAGACATCACTACTGTGCCAATCCAGAATGCACTGTGTAAAAAGTCCTGAAATGTAAGGATGGGGGCTATTTAGTTCTTGATGCACTAATTAAAAAAAAGACGGGCATTTACTTCAAAAAGCTTGTTAACTATAATACTACGATATATAGAAATATTTTGGGACAATTAAATAAGGACATGGGACTACCCTGCTAAGAGAAAAGGTTGTTTATGCAAATGGTCCTGATAGCTAGAAAACTCTAGATTTCCTTGACCTCCGACGCTGGTGGAGGTAAAGACACAAACTTGAATTGATTTTAGGAAGGAGGGTGCACTTTGTTGGATAGCCCCAGAAGGAAAAAAGGAGAGAGTGAAGACTAGGGGGACTATCCAGAAAGAAACTTATGTTGAAAGATTAAAGTAAAAAAAAAAACTCATATAAACCACAACTCCGTTAAACAGGGAAGTGTCCTGCTATTTGGGCACTGTAGAACCAGGATATATCCCTGCTAAGCCGAAAGGCTGCATTTCTAAAACCCTGAAACTGACACAAGAGGGCTATTTAGAAGGAATCTTAGATTAAGGAAATAAATTAAAAGAAAGACGTATGTTGACTTTAAAACACATAAAACCTATTTTTATTAAACACGGAAAAGCGCTGCTATTTGGGCACTAACAAAATAGGATAGGGTGAGAATAAATGGGTCGAATCCCCATAAAGTATCAATGTCTTTTTGGAAGAATTTCTACATTCTTTACTGATAACTTTATCTCTAGGGCACGGAATGCAACTTTTATTGCATGTAAACAAGCTACCATTCTATGAGCTATCCTAATAAAAACTTTTATTCCTTTCTGGTGTGCCTGAAGATAGAGATATTTGTATTAGTTTTTAAAAAGGTCAATATTTTCTCCTTAATATTATTGGTCGACTTGAATTATTTTGCCATCCACTTCTGATACTCTTGTTCATCTTGAGTTGCCTCATTTAGGTTTCATGTCCTTCTGATAAGTCAATAATAATTTCATACATTCAAGGTAAAACTACAAAAGGCTAGAATTACAAGACTATAATTAGAAAACCTATAATTTAAATCAGTAACACGGCTACGTGGTATCTACTGTTTTAGGTTCCCTCTTGAATTCAGTAGCTCTCTAGCACGATCCATATCCTTCGCTCCGTTACTAAAATTTAAAAACTTTTGACTTTCTATCAATTAATGTTTGTTATTTTAAATATTTACTTAGTTTTCCACTTTGTTTTGCCGGACTTAAAACTAAGGATTCATTGGAAATGGCTTCGATCAAAATGAATCATTTCTACAGTAATCTGATATTTTTTCTCTCTATCTCTTTATTAAACACTCGAAATGTCAATTATTTTGCATAGTTTTTACTTCAATTCAATTTGCATTATTCTATTCGACTTCAATTACCAATTTCTGTTTCTATTCTATCAAAATTTTTCAATGATTTTGTTTTGTTTCTATTCAGTTGTTTTTCTAGGTCTGTTGCACTGTTTTTCTGTTTAATTTTGGCACATCTTTGCTTTGATCGATTTGTTGGAATTTTTGCAACTTTATTTACTTGCATTTTATACCAGTCAATTTTGAGAGAAATAAATAAATATACACTAGCCTTGTTTACAACAACTTCAATGACCGCGAGTTTTGACGGGTTTCCTATAGTCGCAATAGCAGCCAGGGCTCGTCCGGCCATATGTCGGATACCCTTGTGATGATGAGAAAGAAGATCACATATGGACTCTAAAAGATCATGTAGACTTGGATGCAATAAAGGTGACAATTTTGGAGCCACACACTCAATTACTTGCAAGCCAATGATAAATGACTCAAACAGTTCTGGGCCTACATCTGCAACAAGAAAAACAAATACATAGATTGTCAGTTCGTGGAACCATGAAACAACGAAAAAAAGCAGATATTGACACAAAAAATTGCTGAAATGGAAACTAAAGTAATTTTACAGTAGATTTTTTTTTTCAACACACTTCAGGGATTTCATTTCTCAAGTTTGATTTTTTTTTCTTTCTATATTTTACGCAGTACCTGAGTATGATAGGTGAAGAAAATCTTGCTTTATTTATTCTACCCTTTGGCAATTTTTGCTCTACGTTTTATTCATTACCCCTCATACAACCTGGCTTTGTTCGTATATATTCAAATTCTGAAAAATCCTTTTTCAATTATTAAAAGAATAAACCAAAATCATCATATTCATCATATAGCGACTGTGTCTGTGACCGGTGACTGTGTCAAGCGTCTCCGCAAAGATGTTTGAGCTTCTGATTGTTGACCACTTAAAAGAAAAGTGCATTAAGCCACCATTCCAGTTCGGGTCCCAGTCAGATTTGGGTTACTTTCATGCCCTTAGAAGTCTGTAATTCAGACTTCTAAGGGCAGTTTGTTTGAATAAACAAACTCTGTAATATACAGATGCGTCTGAGGGCACTCTGGTTCTCGGAGCAAACGATGTTACGAATACTTTTGGTTCCCTTATCCACTCGCAGGCTGGAGGCATGTTGGAGTTGCATAGCCGTGATGTTAGTCTAGATGTAATTTTCCCATTATATTAAATTCAGAGGTATCTAAAAGTTCATTTGAAGCTGGGAAGTGTATTTTCAGATAGTGAGCTCCCAGTATTCGTCGGAACAAAGCAAGGAGCCATCAAATCACCGATTATCTACAACAGCGCGTCTCTCCCTGCGCAGATTGGACTACCTATTAGTTGCATTTCAAAAGGGATGGATACATCAGTGCTTTGTTATGCGGACGATCCGTTAAATCCGTGCCGGTTAATAGCTAGTCTTTAACGAAATTTTTATAACCTATCTGATAGATATCTACAAATAGGACAAAGTATGAATGCTGCAAAGTCCTAAGTCCTCTTCTTTAATTCACAGGGTAGTTATATGCCCGATAGTGTCTGTCTAGGTGATAGTGCGGTGGCACTCACCACTGTACTAACATATTTGGGTCTCCCGATTTGGTCTTCGATTAAGAATACACGAAAGCTTTTGCTTCGGGATGCTGAATGCAAACTTAGAATTGCTTATGCTAGTCTGGTTACATCGCAGCTTAATCTGGAACGGAAAGTCCTTTTTCGAATATATAATAGCGTGGCTCTTCCACATATTTATATTTGACCCCATTTTGGGACATTTTTAATGAATCTGATAGGCCAGTGTTGCGAAATTGTTATTTCAAAACGCGAAGTTTTTGCTTTAGACCTTCGGTGGTTCAAAAATGGGTACATTGTTAACCGTTTTGGTCTTGTGGAACTGGTTCAGGCCGGGAATGAACAGTTTCAGACACTGAGAAACCAGTCCTCTTCTCGTCCGTGGAAGGGCGTACTGTTTTAGAATTGGTATTATAACAATAAGTCAGCAGAATTTAGGTAAAGCATTATATTGAACTTTACCCAAGTTAAAATAATTGAGCATAAAAAAGTGTACTTGTCATTAATCATCATGGTAACCTTTTTATGATATTTTTCTTGACGCCTGGTTACTAGAATGTTAGGGCCTGATAAACAATTAATCAACTTATATAATAACCTTTTCTAGGGTTACAGATGCTGAATTTCCTTTTATAACATCTTTCAGAAAGCCGTTCTAAATGGAAGTGAATTGTCTGACAAAAATGCTCTTCAAGAGCCTAACGTCCACCAATGGCTCCTCCTGTAGGTAGGGCTTTGTCCTCTTGTAGATGCCTCCTTGAGTTTAACACACTGCCTTTGTATAATGCAGCAATAGTTAGAATTACTCGTCAAAGGGAGTATAGTAGGATATACTGGTAGAAAAGTCATTGAGACCATACCAATTTCTTACTTTGATGCTGTAATGGTATCTAATCGGTGAAAAACCTCACCCCTAAAACCCAGTCTTAGGTCCCCTGACGTAGTGCCAACAGGCAATTCAGAGTCTCAGCAAAAAGTGAGATACATATTCGGCAGAAAGTCTATTATAAGGGTTATGTAATTCCAGGAGATGTCTGACGAGGAATACACTTAGGCTAGTTCTCTTTTTGCTGGGACACCAAAGACTCGTATATTTGCGCAGCAATGTCTGAAAAATTGTATGTTCCACGAAATACTGAATAGTCACTTCAAAAGCATTTTAACATGGGAAAGTTTCGGTTTCCTACATGTAGGCTATATTAGTGACCTTCTTCTGAGGAAATTTTCAGAACGACCTACCAGGATAAATGGTAACGAGACTAATTGGTCGTAATCTCACTCAGTAATTACCATCGTTAGAGAATGTCCATGTAGGACTATTTATCTAAATTATTTCATTTTGTAGCTGGTTTCGTATGGTGTCAGGTGTTTGGCTGGGTTGCGCTCCATCCCAATTTATACGGATCATTTTGGTTGAAACGTGCTCTAAGGAACACTACAAAGGCTATGGGAGAGCATGGAATCAATGGGAAGGTATAATTTTCCTTGACTTAGATTGCAGATGATTTGAGTATCATAAATAAAAATGTTGGCAAAATGAATGAACTCAAATACACAACTTCCGAATTCTGCTAAGGCAGCATAGCACTTCAACTAGCTTAAGCAGTAGAAGATTTAATCCAAGACCATGTATTTGGATTAGTTCGTTCAAAAGTTATTATATTTTCGAGGAAAACTTCCCAAACATTTTCTCTGTTCAAATAGAGATAGTTCAAGGGTTGAGCTTTATGCACAAAAACATATCTAAAATAATACCAACTAGAATTGGTATTTAAGAATATTATATTTGGTATGATGATTCTGGACTAATTTTCTTAATGTTTATATTTTCTCTGAAGCATACGATTTCGCAACAAGCCTATAGCTGTACTTGCACCAAAAGAACATGAAACATATTGGATTTATTAGCTTCACATCTATCCATTCACCAACACAGAACCAAGTTATAACTTTGAATTTGCTTGGATAATAATCTTAACTTGTCGAATTAAAACTGGATTCTCCTGTTTTCGTATATACTGTTTTTAAATCGTATTTTTCAATGAATGAATTTTTGAAGGTTGAGACCACAGGGTCTTCATTCAATGACCAGCTGACGCGCAAAGAGACTTCTCGGCAACAGCGATACACAGGACAAACCGGTTAAACTCTCTGAGTAGGAGTTCAAATAGTATATAATTGCAAATTGCAACACTCTCTAAGATATCAAACTAATTGCTGGAGCTAAGAATATTTATATATCCCTTATTTTTTTCAGTCCATGCTTTGGTCAGACTGTTTTCAGCCTTCCACTACATTTGAAACTTACTTATCTTGCGTTAAAAGCTTTCTAATCCGTACATACTTTATATTTAATATGGTGGTAAGGAAAGGCACAACTGACAATGTCACTTAGCCGGAATATAGAAAATCAGAATAGCAGGGTCATAAACACTCAAGAGTAAGCCGTAGGCATTAGTGCCAAAACAGAAAAGAGCATCTCAAATTTAGCAGCCGTTCAAACTTATATGGCAAGCCTCGGGAAAAAAAATATATGATAAAAGTAGCTATTTGAAGATTACGACGGTTACATTTAATTAGTTTACACAAGAATTGAAAATTGCAGAAAAAATAGCCAAAATAACAATTTTTAAACTAAAATACTAACAAAATAGACACTTCTTTTTCAATATCATTTTCAACAAAAATGAGTTCTGGGCTTCAGTTATTTAACTTTTCCGCACTTTAATGTTACTTGACACGCCTACTGTCTTTAAATTTATTCAAACACACGGCATCGAATTTTCTCTTACTTAGCTTAATCTTTTCAACAACTATAAAAAAAATCATTTTTAAAATTCTTTTTTCAGTTCTTTTAACGGAAATATTAAAAATTGACATTTAAAAATAATACTTATTTGTTCGATTTAGTGTTAGTTTTTGTATCTAGTCAAAGTGCTTCACTTGACGCAAAGCACTTCTAGATTAATAAAAACTATAAAATACACAACCCTTTTAAACTTGATCTTTCATGAATCAAGGAGATCAACTTATGACGCAGAAAAAAGGTAAGAACGATGAGGCACATATCCTATCCTAGAAAAAGGTCTACACAGGAAAATACTATAAGCAAGGATAACGAAGAAATGCATGTGTTGCATAAATCATATTAATTTACCTTTCATAGTTTCAAGTAGACAACTTAAAACAAATGTGGACTACGCTTTCGTGTTGACCCCATGGAACCCCTTCAGAAGTTCCATATTAGTCTAGGTTCTATGTTCTATGTTATTGTTGTTGAAGCCAAACTGTCCAGTACTTTTCTGCAATTTTTTTTTCCTTCTTTGTTTATTCTTTACAATAATATACCGTTATAATATATGAGTTTACCACATGGCATCGGTACCAAAATTTTGAACAAAGGGATAATACCTATAAATCACTCAACACATTTCAATAAAACGAGCCCCAGTTATTAATAGGTCTCTTAAACTAAATTTTACAATTATTGCACTAGGAACAATGATAAATTATATCTACGATGAAATAAAAAATAAACTGCATCTCATCAATTTATTCTTATATTTATTAAATCATTAGGGGCATAATTACCAGTTGAGCGATTTTTTATCGGTTCTACTGCTTATTTTTTCACTAAATATAACGTTTAACTGCGCATGGAAACAGAATCAACTAGACGACTGGAAAGGAGCTAAAAAATGACTTTGACGAGAAAGCAACTAATAAAAGGGGTAAAAAAGACGGACTTCGGCTGACGACTTGTACATCTCGCAAAGTCAAACAGTATTCGTTTGTTTTCAATAATTTCTGACAAAGCACAGACAAGTAATTTTAAATTTTGAAACATCAGCATAACAGACAACAAAGTATCACAGAAAAATTCATTTTTTCAAATCTGCTAACGCCAAACCCATCTAAAAATTTTTGCTGGCTAGTTTCCCACGAAAAATGTCAGAGAGCGTCTATGTTAGCAAAGCGAGAACAATAAATAGCTCAAAATTAATAAAAATGAAAACTGCATTAATTTATTGACGAAGAAATCTAAAAAAAACAAGTGAATTTAAATCTAATGCTAACACGACCCCTTCCCAATTTTTTTTTTTTTTTTATGATTAACCTCCCAAGAAAAACCTCAGTGAACCCCCAAAGCAAAATCTGCATAATAACAAAAAATTAACGAAATTAAAACAATTTATTGACTTGTTGATGGACAAATTTATAATTTAAAATTTAAGCGAAAATTAGCAATCTTCTGTGACGTCTCAAGCCAATGTGTTATATAAAAAAAAAGAAAAAAAAAACATAAATTCAGCAAAGAAACTTACAAAGCTATTGATATCTCGCAATTGACAGTTAACTCCATGTCAAACTGGCAACTGACTCCCTACCAAGAAAACTGACAACAGTATTTAGCTCAGCAACTGCAAAGTGGCAGCATTTTCTCAGAAAAATAGTTTTTAGCATTCTTTATATTGTTTAAATCCCTTAGTGCCGTTATTCGACGTTAATTCAAAATGTTAAACTTTTGTTGAACTTTGACGATTTGAGTAGCTTATGACTATCATAACATCTAAAATTCATTAAGTCTATCTTCGATACAATCAAATTCGGTCACTCAAAATCAAAACAAAATACGTCCAAAAGTAGTAGTACATAGGGTCCTTTGCACCTCTGAAATTTTGGAAAGTACACATCTAGTGATTCTGTACAGTTCACACACAGGGTAGCCACTGACCTAAGAAAGTAAAGCAGAAACTAAGAAACCGCCTAAAACAACTATGTAAAGAGGATTGTTCAAACACTCTTCTGAATTTAGAGTTTAACAGTGCCACTTCACTAAGCTAGATATTTATATCCAAAACTAAAAGACATATCCGCCATTCTCTTAAATAATATATTTTTTCAGCTTTTCAAAGGACCTTCTTTAGGGCTAAAATGAAAAATTTCGTTGTTGTTCCAAAAGCCAGAAACTGTAGTTGGTTTTACTTTGGTACGTATTAAATACATTTATTTTGGTTACTCGTTTGAGATAGTGACATTGAAACATTTCCTTAGCCCTTCATTTTGCCAATTTAGCCCATTTTCTCCACCTCCTCTGCATTAAAGATCCGAAAATCTGACGAGGGTGAAGAAATCCAGGAGTCTTTTACGATTTCTATTTCATTAAAAAAAAGAGTGATATGCAGTATCTTGTTTTGGGGCCGACCATATGTAAAAGAAATTATACCTTTTACCAACGTTGTTTTGATCCTGGTAACAACGTCCCATAAGGCTGGAACCTTAACAGGCAAAAGATCATCGTACATTGTGGCCAAGCACTGAAAAGCTATCCAAGCTCCACGTCGCTGAACACCATTATTTGTTTCAGATGGATTTTGAAATGATTCTGTAATACTTTCAGTCACTTCCTGAACATCCTTTTGTTGGGCAGGTTTTTTAGAGCTTTTATCGCCAATTGACGATTTCTGTTGCTCTAATGTAATGCATTCCTGAAGATTTTGAAGATCAGCCTAAAAATGGAATACTTAGTAAGAGGGAGGGGACAAAATCAGATTAAAAAAAAGACTTATAAAAAATAATCAACTGAGATATGATTGAAAAACAAAAAAGCAAATCCCGTTAAAGCTTGATTGTAACAGATTTCGCGACAGTCCCTATATCAAAAGTACTCGACATGACGCAAATCAAGTTGAAATTTTGCCCCGGGTGTCGCAGGACCTTGCTACGCCAGTTGTCTTTATTTTTCAAAGAAAATAACAAAAAGGGTGTTTTTCAATAAATAAACACAAAAGGTGTTTTTCAAAATCGGGAAGGGGG
Organism: Artemia franciscana; assembly: GCF_032884065.1. Taxonomy (NCBI): domain Eukaryota; kingdom Metazoa; phylum Arthropoda; class Branchiopoda; order Anostraca; family Artemiidae; genus Artemia; species Artemia franciscana. The sequence goes on from NC_088866.1 coordinate 18,922,862, forward strand.
GGGGGGAAAGCTACAATTGACAAAAAAGATCGTTTCAAAGAATCAGCGGATGGCTCTGGTATGATACTCCGAACAGAAGAACAGATTCAGATGAATAGGAAGTGCCAAATAAACTTGCTTTAAATGTTGTTTCCATTGAGCTTTCCCCTCAGGAAATCGAAGCGAAATGAGTCACCACCAAATGAGAAGAAAATCAACCATGAGGGTTACTTCAAGCGATACTTTTCACCACAGAAGCGAGATTCTATCCATATTATGTCGCCCAAAGAGATTAAGGTGAATTTTTCCCACAATTTTGCAACCATCATTAATCTTATGATTGAATCCAAAACGTATTTAGCGAGCCTTTAACCAAAGTTAAAAACACGAGGTGGAACATTTGTGTGCTTTGTGTGTGTACTCATCTTTAGAGTTTAAAGAAAAATGTCCTGCCTAACCATTTATTGAGTCTGTTCATCGAACATTCATTGAAAAAAGTCTAAATAATCCCCTAATTTTTCGAGATCTAGAACTCGTGGTTGAATAAAAATTCCAAAATCAAAACATAATATAATCTTGATAAGTAGCCCCCCCCCTCCCCAGCACATCTAATTAACCTTTCGGTAGAAATATAGACATTTTGGAAACGTTTATGAGCCGAAACCACGCAATTATTTTCTATCAGCATGATTAGAGGTATAAAGTGGACCCTTCCCCTCTTCAAAACATAGAATGCTGGTATTGCTTTACTGCTTTTGGTGCTATTTTTCTAAGATGTTTGAATTTTTAAACTGGACATTGCCTATAGTACAGATACCTTTTAAAAAAATCGCCATATTCAAGTGTTTGTAAACAAAATTTAAGTTTCGGACTGTAATGAGATTCTAGCAAGCGTATCTTTCAAACTCCAATTAATTGTAAGAAAATGTTGGAATTTGATATTTAACACTCAAAACCTATTCGTTTCTTTTTATGTCTACTTATATATTCCACTTTATATCATTGAACTGATAATAAATTAATGCTTTGAATGATGAGTGCCATCTTTTTCCGTGTATTGAATACTGAAATCAGTGCATCCAGTTTCATCACTGTCATTATCTTCTAAACCATGGTTTCTTTAGAAAGTATCCTCGTCTAAGTAGGTATTCACCGACAATTAGCTGATCCGGAGTTATCTCATATTAATGTTTAAACAATGTTATTTAAACATTAATTAATGTTTAAAGTTTAAATAGGCTAGGTGAATTATGGTAGTTTATTCACACCGTTTTGTAGCCATCATGAACCCAAGAAGCTTGGGTTCTCCCTCTAATTAAATAAGAAAAGCGAAAATGTTTATGAAGATACCAAATATTTCTTGCTGCAAACAACAAAGTTTATGAAATAACTCCAAAGAAACGTTCGTCAATGAGAAAATGTTTCTTGAAAATTATTCCTTGTCGGGATGTAGGGACTTCCGAATGACTGATTTAGTTTTAAGTTTGGTTTTATTTATGATCATGGTGGGATGGGATCTGCTCTTTTTTCTCTGCTCTTTCCTCTTCCTTTTTTTCCTTTTCTTGCTTCATTTCTTCATTTGTTTTGCTTTTATATGAGAATATTTGTGTTAGTTTGTATTTCTCTTGGGTCACATTTTCATAAAGCAAGCATTCTCCGTTGGCTAGAGTTGAAATTTTATTGTAACTATTTTGGCTTATAAAGATTTACTGAATAAAACTGTCAACGTTTAGAACATATTTTTTGATCTGAGAGCAAATAATCAGAAGACCATTCATTTTCTTTTAATTTTGTGTTCCTGTATTTTCTCGTTTTTTTTCAGGTCACGGGTAAAATTTCTCGGTGGTCACATATCATAATTACAAACTTACATAAAGAGTGACGGTGAAGAACAAATCAGAAGGAGGAGTAGTAATAGCTGCTAATGCACATGACGAAGAAGTGGAACATTGTCATTGAAACCCTTGTTTGACACATGAAGGCTGTAACTAGAATTTAGACTACAGTCGACTGAACACTGATGACTGTGAAGACAAAAACGAACCCGACAATCTCCCTGGTCTTTTATATTAATAACTCATGTTCATTATTAAAGCGGTAGTGCTAACTTTGATAAGTGGTAAAAGATGTTGATATGAAAATCTGGAATGATAATAGCCCTGTTAGGGCATAAAATATTTTAGCTTTCAGTGTTATAAATGCTATTAAAGTGAATATGTCTTCTTTAGAAACGTGATCATGGAAATAGTTAAGCCAATACAGCATCCTTAAAGTACAAACGACATTGTTATTCGTGTTTTGAAAGACTCAGTTACTTTACAAATATTTTTATGAAAATACTAGCTAGTACAAACACCTAATTGGTGGGGGCGCTTCGCGCCACACCAAGCCCCCCCCCCGCGCGCGTAAGTCGTTACGTGCCATTGTAGTTGTGTCCCTGTGTCCCACCTGTGAATATATATATATATATATATATATATATATATATATATATATATATATATATATGTTTTTAACTATGTAAAACTTGCGAATATACAACATTCTTCGCTGTCCCATTGTCTGTACATATGTCCCGGTCGTCATTTGTGTCCCGGTGTCCCAGTCTGTAATTTCTCTTTGAGTGTCCCGGTCGTCATTTATATTCCCTATGTCCCGGTGTCCCGGTCGTCATTTGTGTCCCGGTGTCCCGGTCTGTAATTTCTCTTCGAACATTCCCTGTGTCCCGGTCTTCATTTATATATCCCCCCGTGCCCCCGGCGTCCCCGTTGTAGTTGTGTCCCTGTGTCCCGGTCGTCATTTATATTCCCTGTGTCCCGGTCGTTATTTGTGTCCCGGTGTCCCAGTCTGTAATTTCTCTTTGAGTGTCCCGGTCGCCATTTATATTCCCCGTGTCCCGGTCGTCATTTGTGTCCCGGTCTGTAATTTCACCAGTTGACAAACATAACATCAGTCGACAAGCAACTTCATGACGACATACAGCTCAATCCTTATAATGACGTCAGTCAACAAACATTGCATCAGTCGACACACAAACATGACGTCAGTCGACAGATACACAAACAAACAACTTATTTTCATATATATAGATACAAGGGTTGCTTAAGGCTAAAAGCTTTTGATGAGGTGCTAAACGCTACTCTTTTTGAGCGAAGGTTTTGAAGGTTAAGCTGTATGTATCTAAGGAAAAAGCTGATTATAGGCTATGTATAAGTACTCATAATGGGTATTGTTTAAAACTAAAGCATTAGCATAAAAAAAATATGAATTTAAAGTGGGGGACCAGCGTAAGTTACACGTAAGTCGCATCATTATACCTGGTATTTACGTTTCACCAAATGAAACAATTTCCACGAACTAGGGGCCATTAATACGCAACGAAACGTTTCTTTGACATCCATGTGGTAGAGGATTTTGATTGGAACTTTTAAAACTAAACATCGCACAACAGATAGAGCTTTCAGTAAAAAATAAAAGCTTTTTATTTTTATGGAAAGGGTATGAGAGTCAGAGAAAGATAAGAGAGAAAGTGAAAAAGAAAGAAACAAAGGAAGGGAGGAGAGAGAGGTAGTGGGAGGAAAAAGAGATAGAAAGGATAGAGATAGAGACAGATAGGAAAGAAGGGGGAGAGAGAGAGAGAGAGAGAGAGAGAGAGAGAGAGAAAGAGAGAGAGAGAATCTATCAGGGATTGCATTTAATCTCAACCAAGTTTTCAGAAGAGATAATTGTCCATTAAAAACCAAACGATTTTTCTTTCGTGAGTTTTCTATTCAATGAATGGTTCCTAGAGCACATTTATGAATATAAAAAAAAGACTAAAAAAACGCCCATTTGATTAAAAATCGCATCACAATCAAGGTTTTGAAAACTAATGGTTCTTCATTCTATATTTACCAGCGTTTATTTTATAAAGTCAGTCTACATCTCAGTAACAGCGTTAAACGATGCAACCGAAATTGTTAATCCTTCGGAACTAAGAAAAAAAACAAAACATTCCAATATAATACTACCAAATTACATAAATAATCCATTTTAAAACAAAGGCATCACATATACATATTTAATAGAAAGCAGATACATTATCTGCTTTCTCTGATATTGGCCTTTCACTTAAGAGATAAATGTGAGTTTCTTCCTTATAACTGTACTACTGCTACTCCCCATTCACTGTAATGACTTCACTATCCCTCTTGTTGATTGTATTCGTTGGCTTGGTATCTCTATTACTAATAATCTTTCAAGCGTACGTCAGCGTACTGTTTGTGATATAAGTAAAAAGATCCAGATTGACTGTGCAAAGATTGTTGCAAACAGAGGGAAGTATAACAGACGTGCGCTGGCCAAACTTTATTCTACTTTCTGTGATCATTCTGTCCTTTATGCTTCGGGTCTTTTCCCCCTTCTCAATAATGGTAATTTAAAAATTTGAAATTATTTCAAATTTTGCAAATTTCTTCTGTATCTTCTACCTTGGACAAAAAAACCGAATTCTTGTTAGAAAATTTTCAGTTCCTGATATAACTTTAAAGTTGGAGATTCTTCACAAAAACTCTCCAATACAGCTTCAGCACGCCTATCCCCTAACCACCGTCTTATCTGGGTTTTTTTTAGCTGATTTCGTGTGTGAATTTGTTTCTCTCTTTGTTTTTTTTTTTATATTTATATTTATTATTACTTTATTAAGTAAGAAGTATAAATATATTATAAATAAATATATAAGCATAAATATATTACTTATATTTATTCTTACTACACCAAATTTACTTTATGTATCGTGTGGGTGAAAAATAAAATAAATAAATCATATTGCTGGAATTCGAATTATGTGTGATTTTGTATTCTATGTAACTAAAGAGTCAAAGTGAGGTCCTGGGTTACTAATGGCAAGGTTAATTACTGAATCTTAAGAAATGATCCTTTTATCTATGAAAAAAAAAACAGCACTTTCTAAATAGAAAAGAGGATGAATCCAGGCCATGGCTTACCCCCCGTAGGTTTTCTAATAATGACTATGCTAATAAAAGTAGTATCCTTGTTTCCCGTAGAATACTTTTTCACATTTTATAATTTGATACTCTGGTTTTATGGTACAACTGGAAGTTATTATGAATATTTCAGCATGTGACCCCTATTAAGTTTGAAAGCGCTACAACACTACCAAGCACTTCCACCAAAGATTTTGCTAGGTCGATATTATTTGGAAAAAGTATAAAAAAATCACCTGAGGTGTTTGCGACTCATCCGAGCACAAAAAAAGGCATAGATTTTTCACAATCTTTGGAGTTGGGCACGGCACTCTGCCGGGAACGAGTTCTATAAGCTTTGCAATGCTCCTCGCAGCGAGCTCTTGAAGTAAGTCATTTGGCTCAGTTTTGAGGATGTCCATTGATGGTTTAACAACAGGATTGAGTTTTTCAGGTAAATGATTTAAAGAGATCAAAGCACTTGAAATAGAAGCCTCAGTCCTAAACAAAAACATCAAATAAACAATGACAAGCACACAAATATTGCCAAAACCAAATGCCATAAAGAATGATATTTATACACTCAAATTAAAAGAGAAGTTATAAAAACGAGCTCGTTCTTATACAATCACTTGATGATTGAAGCTGGGTGTTGACTCTTTGTCCTTGATAATAAACGACCACATCTAACTCGATCATAATCTCGTGTTGGAGTTGTCTGCAGCTCATCTGCTCCCACGGCCTGTCTGCACAGACTAGAAGTCAATCAGGAAGTGGTGGGTTAAGGAATCGAAAATGTCCAAAAACAGTGGCGGGAATCAGACCAGAATCAATAGTCAAACACTCTTGAAACTCCTACCCTTAATTAACATTAATTTCTAGATCCCTTTACTCAGAACTAATTGAAGCAGTATGTCGGAGGGTAACCTGGTGTCGATTGTGGTATATAGTGGACGGGCATTCAGCCTATCGGAATCAAAAATTGCACAGTCACACAGTCACGAGTCGTATTGATACTAGTTACTCGTATTTTCTGTACTTAACTGTTTTACTTTTCATTTAGTCTATCCTTTGGCTGCTGGTAAAGAGCCCATTTCTGAGCTGACTTCAGTGGCACAAATCCAAAAAAATTTAGAAGGGAGAAAATATCTTTTATCCAAAATCTAGAGTGAGATGGGTGATTTTACTGTTTTTCTACATCTTTAAATGAAAATGCAAAAAAGGCATTTTCTAAAATTTGGAGTGGGGGGGTCTTTTGGGATAAATGTACACCTTATCAATTTTTCCAAAATAATCCTAAACTTGTGAATAAACGAAAATAAAGAAGAAGTAAATGCTTTCCTCAAAAATCTTACTACAGTATTTTGTCAAAGAATTTGGGGTTGAAGCCTTGTCCATACATTGGTGGTTCCTACCAAAGATTTAAGGTTTTATATCACCATACACGCTTTGTTTGGCTTTCTGAAACCTTCTCATTTTTATTTTTCTTAACAAATGGTTCACAACAAAAAACACAACATAGAAATCTCCACATAATAACAACAAACAAAACTGCATATAATATTAACAATATTAAAGCAGGTCCCGACACATATTAGCGTGTATGGGACGACCCAAAAAAGGGGCACTTCAACTACTAATACACTTCCTCGGAAGAACAAACACTCTCTGACTCCTCCTCCCCTCCCCAATCTCTACTAAGCAATTAATCAACATTATAAAGATTCATCATGCTTCCCTTATTCATTCTTGGATTCATCATGAATCTAATGATTCATCATGCTTCCTTTCATATGCCGACACTCACCTCAATCAACACACAAATCTATTTCTTTTTTAACACTCAGAAACATATACTCACTCCCAAATCAATCACTCAATTCATGTCTACAGTACTGTTTAAAACCGATACATCGCAAAGAAGCACGGAATTCCTCATGGGCCTTCTTAACTTTTACTTCCGTCGAACATCAGGACCAATATACCTAATAGAAAATTTTGATCTGGTAGCAACTGGAACCAAAACTACCTTAATGAAGAACATTACTAAATGTAGATCCATTCTTTTTTTATGTCAATCAAAATTTGAATTTTAATATTCAAAACGTTAAGTATAAAAATCCCATCTAGCGTTTTTTTGTTTTTTTTGAACATTTAAAAATTACCGAATAAGATAATATAAAAATTATTTAAACGTAATAATTAAATAAATATTATAATAATAGCTATATAATCGTATAGAATAGCTAAAAAAATTGTAATGCAAAAAGTATTATCTTTTTTCTATTGGAATTACTAAAAAAGAACACAAATTTGAATAACACCGGGAAACAATATGATTATTACGCGAATCAAATATATTATGGAGATAGAAACTAATTAAAAGTTTTTGTCTGACCCATCACTCGAGTAGATGGGCTCACTTTATGCTGGTTCTCCAAAAACGGTGTTAGGTATCACTCCAAAAGATCCTGAAACTGGCTAATAGAGCAGGTTCAGTCGTTCCCCACGACTCTCTCCCGTCTATTATAGAGAAGTTTGATGTGGTGTCGATGGATGTTTTCTACAAATACATAAAATCACCTCCTTCTCTAGAGCTTTCTTGTGTCACCCCCCCCCCCCCATTATCCAACCGACAAGACAGCCACGAAAGTACACAGCTCGGTCAAATTATCTGGAGGCTGGTACGTAAAGAAGAGAGTATTTGAAAAAATAGCTTCATTCAGCGTTGCCCCTCGATATGGAATTATCTTCCTGAGGAAGTTAAACCTAAAAGCTACTCTGTTGACACATTCAAAAGATGGTTCATTAGTCATTAAAACCTCGGTTAATGACTAGAAGCAAATCAGATATTTAATTATTTCTGGCACCACGAATTTATGAATAAAAGAAAATATATGACAACTCAAATAATAAAATAAAAAAATAGCTCAGACAGCACTCATATTGACGGCATCTAAAGTGAAACCTTGCTTTAAGGCAATTGCTAGGTTCTTTCATTTACGTTAAGAATTTTGGGTCAAATGTCCGATCAAAGAAATGCATTTAACGTTTGATAAAAAAAAAGAACAACTAAAAAAGTTATTTATCTAGAGTAATTAAACGATAAAATAATATCAATAAAAGTTAATCACTGTTTTTGGAGCTAAAGCTCTGAGGGAACTGCGCAATATTTAATAGAATTGACATACAGAAAAATCAAAGTTATCAGTGTTTTATCTGTGATGAATGGACCCAGAGGGTTTTTGCTCAAAGGTACAGTTGAAGATATTCATTTAATGTTTGATACTGAAATGAAAATGTTATTTTATTACGCTATTACATATAAATCTTACTAGCAAAAATATACATCTGCTTTCAAGTGATATGGCTTTAAGACAAGTAAAAACCTAACCTAAATAGAATTAGAGAACAAAAGAATTAAAATAGGATTATAGAAAAAGAAACAGGACGAGAATTAGACAATAAGAATTAGAACTGATAACAGAAAAAAAAACTCACAGAAGACTCAAATTACCAGCATCTGAAATGACACCATTCAAAGATGTCTCAAGGCACTTTCTTCTATGTTGAATAGTCTCAAGAGTTTTGGGCCGAAGTTTTGTCTTTGATAAAAGTAAGTCGCTAATCTCACCCACCAAACGCTTTATCACATCTATACTCATTGCGGTATTACTCTGAAATATGACATACCTTCAATAAAATAATAATAACAAGAAATGGTAAAATTCTAGTTAATTGACTTCTTTCTATCTCGGAAAGGTTTAAGGTTAGGAAAATGAAACTTTCAGGGATGGGTCTACAGGCTAAAGTATGTCCCGGGAAGGTATTTTAAAGCACCCATCTCCACTCCTTCTCCCTCTAGAGGGCCCTGAAATTTGCCTGCATGACAGGTCTATACCTATTGAAATTTTGACAAAACAACATTTTACCTTAATTTTCAGTTACTAGTTGCCTTTTCTCTGCCTTTAGTTCTGAAAATGCAATTCCTGTTATTTGAGTGGAATTTTGAGCCATATCAATGTTCGTTTTTTTTTAATTTAGGAAATGTATTTGCATATCTTTAAAACCTTATAAAATGGAATTGAGCAAAGTTATGAAGCTGAAAACAATTTTGTTGTACTTGAATTAAGCAGAAGATCTATTTTGCAAGGTTTCACTTTTATAACACACATATTTTTAAAGGTCATCAAAGGTCAGGGTCCTCTAGACGGAGAAGGAGTGGAGGTAGTTGCTTCAAAATACCTTCTCGGGACATACTTTAGTCTGTAGATTCATTCCTGAAAGTTTCGTTGTCCTAACCTTAACCCTTACTGAGATAGCAAGAAGTCAATTAACTTGAATTTTACCCAAGAAATTATTAATAAAAACAGGTCATTAGGGGGATTTGATTTTAAAATAATGGAATATCATCCAAAGTGTGTTAGTTACTGGAACATGATCCTAGGTGAAACGAGCACATAGCAGATACACCTGAAAACTCTCAAGATCGGACTGAAACACCGCCTCACCTATCCAGACGGCTCTTTACTGATCCCTTCCAAGTCAGACTAAAATTCACCTATATGACCGTAAATCTAAACACATCTTCGAAATCTGATTTTGGAATGATGATTAAACACACTTAATGAATTTAAAGTAAAGGATTATGTCCATCAAAAGTACAGTATAACTAAATTTTTCACCTCCGAGACCAATCACAACAAAACATGGGGTGATATAAAAATTTCAAGGTATCAGTTTTGATCACAAAGTTTGAAATATAAAAGTTTCTCTTTCTTATTTAAAGCTAAGCCAAATAGTATTCCTACCTCTCTTAACTATCAGTTGACCAATAAAACAGCCACTTTAATGAGAAAAGTCAAAATATAGAAAAATATAAGACTCAAAGTGATGCCAAAAGATTGTTTTAAAATAAAGAAAAGCATATCGGTAAATCGCATAAACAGGGTGAGAATTATGTGCCTCGTTGAAACTTGGACTCATAAAAATGAACTTTGTCAAATAGTCCAAAGGGCCTTCCTTTTATGCAGGAAACACAAGGAACCCACGGAACACAAATACACGGAATGTCATGGTATGAAACATCTTCGTCAAAAAAGTTGTCTTTAAACTTTTATGTTGCCTATAAAACATTAAATTTTGTGAAACGTTGAGGTAACTTGCAAAGAAACTTGCTATTAGATACTTGCTATTAGGTAACTTGCAAGATACTTATATTATTAGATTCGTTAGTTTCAGATCTTTCCATTCAGTAAATATTAATTACGGTATGACTTGGACTTTTTTTTTTATATCCGAACTTACTTTAAATACACGAAATATTTCCTTTTTACAACGATATTCAACCAATTTGCAACATATGTTTCAACCTAAAAAAGCAAAGCAAATTTAAAAATATAATTTGGTAGATAAATAAATCTCAACTTCGGTTGTCAAGTGGTAGCAAAATTTTCATCTTACGTTGAATCAAAACCACTGAACTACAGGAAAGAAAACATAACAAAAATAAAAATCAGGAAAAACATACGTGCAAAAAGACAACTGGACTCAAAATCATAATTGAAGAACAGAATCAAAGTTTGATCTTTTAACGTTACATCGTTACCAACCAATAAGCCACTGATAAAAAATGGTACATCTGCCAAGCCAGTTATTAATGAATATTTGATTTTTCTTGATCTATATAATTTGTGAATTATTTCCAAATAACTTATACAAAATACTAATATTTTGCGCGCATATAAAATACATTCCCAAATGATTTCTTATTCAAGCTAAATAGCCAGACAGTCAAACGAAAACAGCAACACTGACCTTCAATAAGAGAACCAAATAAATGATATAAAAAAACAATATTATATTCAATCATGAATAAATAACAAAGCGGAGTGGATTTTCAAAAATATAGAATTATAAAAATTTTCTTAAGGTACAGCTTCAGTTAGTAAAGACCAGTTAATAATCTATAAATTACGTCAAGCAATTCGAGCCATAAATAGTGCTCTAACAGAGCTTATTTGTAGTTTGCAGATCTAAGTGAAATCTGGTTCTTCGAGAAGTGAGAAGTGAACTGAAAAATGAACTGATTATAAGAAAGAGGGGGGGGGGGCCTTTCCCCTATGTAAATGAATATATCCAAAGTAATTGTTTTGTATGTATGTCGTTTTATCTGAAGTTATATGGCTGAAGGGTCATGAAACGGCACTTCTGGTATAAATCGCTATGTACTGCGGTACACACAGGCCAGGGCCGGCCGGTGTCTCACGGCCAGGAATGGAATCGAAAAACTTCTGAGACAGTATTATTTGGGGGGTGGGGTGAGGAGATTTCGAATCTTATGTTTGAGCAGAGAGGGGAACAATTTCTTTACTCCTTATAAAAGAGTATACACTGCAGTTTTTTATACAAGTCGTCCAAAAAGCTTCGCTGCAAGTTACGTGAAATAAAAAACACAATGCCATGTTATGAAATCTGTGACAGTTACAAATTTGAGAAAAGAAACTGAACGAGAATACACATAGATGCCAAACGACATAATTCATTTGAAATATCATGAGATTGTACAATTAGCGGTTCCTGAGCTATAGAGGACGTCATTTTGAAAACACGGACTGAGAAAGCATTTGAATAATATTTTAGGATTTTATTACATTTTAAACGTGAAACATTTTAAATAAATACGATTTTCATAGTTACTTAAAGTGCGGGAGTATTTTGGGACGCTGTAAATTTAACACAAAAATGAACGAATGAATAAACCTCAAAATAAGAATCCACTGATAGGCCATAATGTGATAAAGTTTTCTTATAATCCTCTCCATCTCTCATCAATCGAACAACTGCTAGTGAAATTTCATCAAACACTACTGGCTCCACCAGACAACTCATTAGTTTGGTTTGGAGTATATCATTCGGTAAGGCAATTGGCCATTGAGTTACCCATTCTCGGATAATATGACTAGTTACGGTTCTTTGCAACGATGAATTCGACCTAGAAAGAAAAAGATAGATTTTATCGACGGTATCAAACGTACACATACGAGGGGTGATAAGACAGGAGAAATTCCACGATCGACCAAAAGACCCTCCGGAAATTTCAGAAAAAAATCAACAGACTACTTGAGTCCCCAGACTCAGACACCATACCTTTTTATATTGGAGGAGGGATCAAGACTCAGATGTTCATGAGGAGAGGACAGAGACCTTGGATTTATGCTAAGCAAAAGCGGTTGTAATCACCGAAAAGACTAGAGCTGTACCAACATACGGCAACTACCAAGTACCCAAAAATGATGCATTCTCAGTTTCCACCCATTCTTACACTCCTTGACAGTCAAATTAGATGTCTCTTTCAGATAAACAGAATCACTACTGCAAGCAAGAAACACAGAACACTGATTTCATACTCGTACTCGTGGTAGCAAACCTGGCGAAAATCACATAAAAGACGAGAGAAATTGAGGGGTTACGGCCCTTACTTGCTCGTTATCATAATCTCAAATTTCCGATTTTTTTTTTTTTTTTGCCTGTGTATTTTCCCAATTTTTACAGCTTACGTCCATTTTCAGTATTCCGAATCGCCCCAAGGTTGGGCGATTCAAGCTTACTATCTGTAAAAAAAAAAAAAAAAAACACCCATTAACTTAAACGTTAATCAAAGCACCATATCCGGTGGATCTTCAATCTTTCATCCAATCCTCTTACTACGGTAAGCCGTTGGGCCCACGGCTGTGGAAGCTTTGTTATCATGACGTCATATTTTGCACATTTGTGTTCTTTATTAATTTATTCTTTTAGAATTGTTTTCGGAATTTGTTAAGCCCATATTTTTTTATGGCAGTTCCAAACTTATATTTTATTTCAAAATTTCAGTTTTCAGCGATTGATATGAACTTTTATGCACTGAAGTCTTGCTCCAATGTTTTGGTGACTCCCGCCTTTGCATCCCACCTTATGCGCTAGCTCAATTAAATTATTTAAGATTTAACTAGATACTAACAAAACATACCTCAAGTAATTAAGAAGGAAGTGGATATATGACTCAATAGGTTCAGTCACAGGTGCATTTGTATCAGGGTGGGACTGTACAATATATCCAGAGAGGTTCCCAATCATCTTAGCACCCACTAATCTGGCTCTCATTACTCCATTTGAATAGGCCGTCCAGGACTCGTAGTGACTTTCACTACCTGCCATGAAATATCGGGTGGATTCTTCAATAGCCGATCTACTTTCCTGAAAGAACGAGAGAATTTAGATTGAAACCTTTGGTGGCACAGTTGGGATTGATTTCTTCAATACAAGACCAGCAGCTCGGTTTCACCTGCCGCAGGGCCAGCAATATCACGGAGGTTGGAGTCCTTAAATAATCAAACAGAAGGAGAGAAAGAAGCCATACATGGAAAATTGTTCCTTTACTGCGCGGCACTCTAGAATATAAAAGTCAAACCTCTATTTCTAGGCCATTAAGCTTTCGTAATAAGACAACAATTGACCTTTCCTTAGCGAAACTTCTTAAGAATATTCTTGTATGCCGGGGCGAGGAGCAGAAGAAAAAAAACGAGGTATTTACAGGAATCAAAGGCAGCACAATGGCGCTGGCTAAGTAAAGAGCGACGTGGGCACAGCGTATTTTTTTCAAGACCAGGACACTCCGTATCGAAGGAGTTGTCATAGATAGCTATGAAAAGGACTCCTTCGATTCGAAATTGAAAAGACTAGTGCTCTTTTTAATAGTCAAAAGTGATTGGAGGCCAGCCAATCCTTCTCCCACGCCCACCATTTCTCCAAATACATCCAGTCAAAATTCTCAGACAGCCATTCTCTTCAGCGCAGTTAAAAAGTTTGAAAACTAGTCTTTGAGGATGAAAGACATTTCATCCCCCCCCCCTAAGCCCTCAGGGTAATAAGTTGTGTCCTGGGGGGATATAACACTTTCTTGAAAAGGGCGTCTGATAAACTTCGGGGGAAGGTGGCTCATGGATTGGTAATCGGAAGTTCTAATGCCCTTTTTAAGATTCAAAGTGATCAGAGAACGGATATTCCCCTCACACCTCGTATTTTCCCGACATACATCTGATAGAAATTTTGAGATGGCTATTTTTTGTCGTCGAAACTTCGAAAAAGTCCTCATTCGATTTGAAACTGAGAAGGCTGGCACCCTTTTTAATAATCAAAACTGATTGGACGACAAAAAGACACCCCCCCACCCTCCCCAAGCTCATCAATTCCCAAAACACATCTAGGCAGAATTTTGAGATAGTAATTTTGTTCAGCGTGGCTTTAAGGCCTGGGAATTATGACTTTGAGGATGACCTCTCCCCCCCCAGAGCCCTCAGCGCAAGAGTTGTAAGTTATATCCCGCGGATATTATGGCTTTTATGGAAAAGCTGATCGTAAAAACTCTGGAAGGGGCTAATTGGATTGGAAATAAGATGTTCCTTTTTAAGAGTAAACAGTGTCCTTTTTAAGAGTAAAAGTGATCGGAAGCAGCCCCTCCCCCAAATAGTGTTTTCCCCAAATGCATTTAATCGAAATTTTGAGACAGCCATATGTTCAAAAAACAATCCCAAGATCATATAACAAGGCCTTTGGGGTTGACATAATGCTTCAGAGTCTGGGGGTAAGGTTTGTAAGTTATGCCCTAGGGGTATATAAAGATTTTTATGGAAGGAGTGGTCGTGTAAACTTTAGAAAAGGCTCATTTGATTGGAAATGTATAATTCTAGTTCCTTTTTAATAGTAAAATATGGCGGAGAGCAACTAGCCCGCCTTTATAGATTCTTTACTTTACTTTGAAAAACTGGTTTTATGGAAGAAGTTTTTTTTTTTTAATTAATACAAACAAGGCGTAAAACCTAATATGTGCTTTTTCTTATACAGAAACAAAATTTCACATAGATTTCTTAAGGTAAGGGCTTGAAACCTGGAAAAGGGTTCTCTGATATGCTGAATTTTATGTTGTAACTTGCATCAAGATTACTCGGTCTTTTGGGAATATTTTGCCACTTATTCGAAGATCAAGTAAATTTTTTCAGCATTATAATTTTGGTAGATCACCTATAATTTAATGAAATCCACGTTTTTAGAATCACTATAAAATTCTCCGCGCGGGGTATTTTTCCAAAGAGGCATTTTCAGAGGGGGGGGGGTGGGCATATTTTCAACATCGAAAGCAATAATGGGTCTTGTTTTTGGAGCCAAACTATTGCATCATTAGCATTTCAGAAATAACAATATAAATTCGGCTAAAGTTATGTTTTGGGGGAAAGTAGGACAGCAATAAATAATGTACTCTTTATTCGCAAAGCAACAAAATCGTATTCTTTTCAGCAAGTTTAAAATTTCTTTCTTCTTAAGAAAATTCTTTTTCCTAGGGCATTTTCAAGGGTCTTTTCAAAACATTTAATCTTTTAATTGACGGCAGAAAAAAAGACGAAAGCAGCACTCCTGTAATACTTTGGTCGGTGAAGTTGACCCCAGATCACTGCAACACTACACGTGGCCTCAGCAACAAAAATCTAGCTATATTTCATAAATCAAAGAGCTTCAATGACACTTTGGCCGTTGTAACATTTCATGGAACGCTTCGCGTTGCACCAGCAACAAAAATCTAGTCAAATCCCTTACATTAAAGACTTGGGTTTGGCTCAGAGCTTGAATTATAGTGGGCAACAATTTTCTATTGAAATAACCCGGAGCTTTTTACTAATCAATATTGTAGTTAGCTCTGCTTTGCCATTGACTGGAATGCTGAGCGAATTTTTAATTAGATGCTGATAAACTGTTAGCATCCAGGCTTTGTTCTTTTTATTAGAAATCACAGAGCTGACAAAGCAAGAAGTTAAGTCATGACAATCATAAAACCATGACATGACCATGAAAAAATAATCCCAAAAGAATCACACCTCGTAAACTTCACCCATCAAAATGACGGCAAACTCAAATTTCTTAGTTCATTTTTCAATTCGATTGAGCACAGAGGGGGGGGGGGGTGACACAAAGCCGTTTACGAATTATGTTTACTTAGCAACTAGAACTGTTATTAATCTATGATTAATTGTTACCGTAGTATAATAGTTTTGATGCTCACCTTCACGAAAAGAAGTGAGATCAGATCACAGTGTGGTAATGACCCCATTTTTAAATTTTAGCTTTGGGATAGGGTTTACTCTTTACTAAGTTGCAGCAACTTCTGCAACCATGGTGTGTCCATAATCTGAGAGAAAAACAAAATACTCTCTTTCTTTTTGGGCACTTCATTATGGCCAAGCAAACTACTTACAACTTCAAGTCAGTTTTTCACGGAATGTGAAAATCACCTTCTGATTGAAAATAACAGTGTGGAAACTTACTCAAATATTTAAGGAAGATTGGTAGAAGCGTCTAAAAGCAAACTCTATACAGCAAGATACAAAACACAAGGTCGAATCAATTAAAGGAATTGTATAATATTGGAAACCACCTTTCTTTGTTTTTACTATTGTTTTCCCGGTAGTTTATTAATATTTCCTACGATTTACTGATTTTGACATATTTTTAGGTTCAATTAACTCTAAAATAGGCAAGTTCCCAGGCCAGTGAGTCCCTTGGCAACAACCCTTGAATAACAACAATTTAGTAAAAAAAAACAAAAACAAAAAAAAGCAAAAAAAAAAACAAAAAAAAACAAACTTACTTCCGTATTACACTTCGGTATGTCTAGAACTGCATTGTCAAAAGGCACTCGAAAAGGTTGCATCAGCAAACAAATCCATTGAGAAACACAACAACAACACGAATTGAGAACATCTCTTAGCGGGAGGTTTTTCAACACCAAATTCCATAGCTAGACGAAAGGAGAAATTTACTAAGTCAACCTTTCTTTTTTTCTTTACATTTCAGCACTACTGATTTTCAGTTCTTCATATTTCAGTAATATTAATAGAAAATTCATTTAGTGATCAATAACTACTGGCAAAAACATAGAGGAACATCAGCACAAAAGAAAAACATAACTAAGCTACATTATTAGGGTGAAACTAGATCTACGTTACATGGGAAACGTGTGGTGTTGCGGCAACCTTTGCTCGGCTTCGCCGAGTAAAGTGTTGCGAGAGCAACACTTTGGTTTTGTTTCCTCGCTGCGACTAAACGCTGAAGTTGTTAATCTGTAAGGATGCTAAAATATATACTAGGTACACCAACTCGCAAAAGTTGCAAACTCCTCATTGCTAAAGACGATTGTAGCCTTACAGCCGATTATTACTTACAAGTCCCCTACATGTCTTACCACTGGAACCAAATTAGTCTTACCATCAAATACAACGGAAACAAAAAATAGGTACACCAACTAGAAAGAGTTGCGAACCCCTCATTGCCGAGGATGATTATGAGCTAACAGCCGACTGCTGCTTACAACTCCCCTATGTCTCACAATTGGTATCGGCCTATTTTTGGCTTCAGTGTGTGCCTTACTACTGAAGTTGTCAACCCCTTTAAACTTTCAAACTGGTATATCTCATGAAGGAATTTTTGTACAAAAAAATGGATGACATATACTTTGATCAGCTCATCAAAAGCTATCGACTGCCGTCGAAAAAAAAATCTATCTGTCTTAGTTCAAAAGTTGACTTTTTTGCCGTAGGCCAACTTTCTAACGTCATCACTTAGAAAGGAGCAAAGGATAAACTCTAATTTCTTTAGCAATGAGAGAACTTTTAAAGTTTAAGAGGCACATCTGATACCATTTCTCTACCGCAATCCCAAGTGCGAAAAACCGAATGATAAACTCAGCCGAAATCACGGCAGCCCTTTCGGACCCGTGGGAAAATGCCGCTTTTTTGCTTCTCTAAATTTTTCTATTTATCACTCAACGAAGATATATTGGCTGTGGGGCAGGGTAACTGTCGCATATATTTAACACTTATAGATTTTAGTCCATCTTCAATTTGAAACTGGTGCCTGCCTGCTTGCCTGCTAGAACGGAGCTTTCCACTCGAAAGCAGAAACATGGTTTGATGAAACGAAAGCTTGGCTGCATAACTTCAGATAGTCCTCTCTGACATAGGCTATACAACTCCTCTTCACTTCACACACTATAGGCTCTGGCTCAAGGACAAGCAAAAACCATCCTTTTTGGCCCCAGGCAAGAGTTCTAGGAAGCTTTCCAAAATGTAAAGTCATATTCATCAATCCGGCCTAAGGTCCACACTTTCCGTAAAAACCGCAGAGGTTAGACCCTTACCACTTTCTAGGAATAAGC
Source organism: Artemia franciscana (assembly GCF_032884065.1). NCBI lineage: Eukaryota > Metazoa > Arthropoda > Branchiopoda > Anostraca > Artemiidae > Artemia > Artemia franciscana. The sequence goes on from NC_088866.1 coordinate 18,941,051, forward strand.
TGAAATCGGGGTGCTAGGAACAAAAAAAAAAAAAAAACACGACAAAACCAAAGTGTTGCTCTCGCATCACAATTAGGTAGCCTATCAATTACTGTTGTAACTGGTAAAATTGGTTAGGGTAAAACTGCGCATTTTACCGGTATTTTTACGGACCTTCGTAAAACTGGTATTTTGCCTGTTTTACGTAATTTACTTTTTTTTACGTAGTTTACAGATTCTGCCGATTTTGCCGGTATTTTACCGATTTCTTACATATTTAGCTGACATATTTTATGATGCCTTGCAATTGTTACAGTAAAAAAAAGTGCAAAGAGGTAGAAAGAAAGAGGTTTGGGTGTGATTTATTGATTTTGTTTTGTGTAGTGCTGTATTACGTCAGCTGTATCAAAAGGTCGTATGTTTGACTTGAATCTTTTGTTATCAGAACGAAAAAGTGTATAGTCGTAGGGGTAATTATCGTTTTGAAATGGTGAAGTATCAGCTATGAAATATTGGCTCAAAATTAAATTATATTAGTTGCTAAAGGGCTACAAGCAGGATAGACATATGACAAACAAGAAAAAATAACAATATTAAAAAGCCGCGGAAAAAAAGGGTAGTGTCAGTCACTGCTCGGAAAAGAAGCGAGAATGACAGAAACAGACATTTCGCCACGGATTTCCGCCAGCCATCTCCAGTGGTCAAAAAAGAAGGAAAAATAATTTTTTATAACTCTGACATAGCAGAAGAAAGACTGGATCAAACAAACCAAAAAAAGATGGTATAATTTCGTCCATATCCTGGGGGGAGGGAAGTTGAAGCCAATTTTCCAAAATCAAGTGAAAATAACAATAAAAACTAAAAAATAAGCCATTTGGTACCGTAATGGAACTATTTCATACTATAAAGTTACTTTATAGTACAAACAAAGGTCTCGAAGCTGGAGTTGCCCCCCCCCCGTAGCAAACGTAGCACGTAATATACGAGCTATGAATGTATATAGTGAACATAAAATAATCCTTTATTGCTGAAGTATTGTTTTTCGGTAAAAAAAACTGTTTTCCTACTTTGGTTATTAGACAGATAAGTACTTGACCAAGGCCTTGACTTTACCCACCCGTCCAATCACCTACTACATACAGAACAGCCAAAAAAAAAACAATTAGCCAAAAAAGGGCATGCAAGATACTGGTTAGTAAATCTAAGTCATCATAAACTTAAAAGTAAAAACGACTTAAATATAAAATTTATCACCAAGTGATTACTATCAATCAGGTCTCATCAAAGAAATACATTCTTTATCGGTTTTGGTTGTAAGCTAAACGTTAAGCTAGAGCCACTGAAACATTTTTTTTTTCCAAATCCTTCTGGTCTTCCTTTGCTTAAATGAAATAAAACTTCCTCTGCAATTACAACATATGAGTAGAGGTTCCACCAAAAAATTACTCGTTTTTCTATCTCATTATTATTTTCACTTAAGTAGCGTTTAAGTTGAGCTTTCTCAATGGCAGGAAAATAAATCAGGGATACATGAAAAGTTTCTACAATTGGAACAGCATAAGCGACATTATATTTTCATCGAATCAGGCGATATATTCTGTAACTTCATACATGAATCCTTGCTTGATAGAGTATATACCAGTAATATATTCCAATATTTGGCCTAGGCATAACCAACACATTGTCTGTAGTTAATCTTACCCTAGAAACTACTTGCGACACCTTCCTAATTATTTAAAATAACTTTTTGGAAGGAATTTTTCAAAGAACAAAAAAAAACCAAACTGAAACATAAAAAGAGTAGAACTTAACAGCAGTACGAGGTCAACTTCAAAATGCATGAGACTTGGGAAGATGTGTTGGTTCCCATCCTGCACTGGTATCCGGGACTATTGCTTGCTGCGCCAAAATAATTTCAATGATTTAAAGAATTGGAAAATTGGAACTTGGAATGTTAACGTTGAAAAATGACTATCGTATCGACATTTAGTACACTCTGAGTACAAAAGTAAAAAACTACAGTTGAAGTTTATCAGGTTTTAGGTTTTTTTTGTTCTTTTTTTTCTTGCATAATATTTACGTGTTTTTTTTTAATTTTTTTATGCAACTATTTAGCATGTGCTGACAACTTAACCATAATCTTCTTTCTTCTCTACCTTAGATAAAATTCAAGACGTGACGCCAAAAGATTCACTCTTTTATTAGTGCCTGAACACATTTTTTTAACGTTTACTGTGTTAATTAAAACTTTTACTCGCTATTGTATTTTCCACTTCATCTTAATTATAAATTGAAAAGCAGTGTTGTCAAAGAAATTAATTACGTCAAATACCGCATACCTTCAGGGATTCTTCAATGATTTCATTGTAATGTTCAAGAATGGCCCTCTGAAAAATTTGCTTCATAAGCTTTTGGGCTATAACAGAGAGCCAAGTGCCATCTCCACCTAGTTGTGCCACCATACTTTGAAGCGTTTTCAACACTGATCTTCTCACACCAGACTGAGTATGATAAAGAAAAGGCCACAAACGGGGAACCAAGTCCTCTAACGGTAACCCTCTGAAAATCAAAAGATGAATTTCACATTTAGAAAAGGATTGATAAATTGCTAAGCAAACTAATAGAAACTTTTTATTACACTATATCAACTACCTTTAACTCGTTTATCCAATACTAAACCCTATGTGAGTACTGAAATTTGGCGAGTTCTAAAGAAAATTAATTGAAATAAGTATTACAAGGATATAATGACTGCCATAGTACAATCGATCCACTCTTAAAAAGCAAAAGTAAAGACGTATGTTAAAACTTTACACGAAGTACAGGGGAAATATCACCTTAACTAGTGCTTTACTATCAGCATCTCAGAATGTAGCAAAAATAATCATTCAGTTATTTGAAAGTGTTTTCTATCGACTATCCTTCAAATAATTCTAAATGAAAAACCTACGGTGTAAAGCAAGCACAGCTTAATGAACACTCGCATCCTAAAAGCATTAGGAGAAATTTTTTATGTTTTTTTTTTTTTTACGTGGCCTTTACAGTAGATTATTCATTCATGAAACATTTTGATATAATAGCTAAATCCAAACATAAAAGGCAGAAAACTCAGGCATGAGTGCGGTTAGAAACTCTTCGGAAATGCGTAGAGGGCAAGTGCTAAAAAAGTTTTGTTTCCAACAATATTTCAACGATAATATATCCACTCCCTTCCTATTATACATATCTTCTTAATTCCCTAGCGGGGGGGGGGGGCACTAACCTTCATAGCAATACTTACAAATTCAAGGAGCGCCCTCCCCTCCCCCTCATCTCCCATAAAGTTTCCACCATTGAAAAAACTACTAGCCATTTCTATTCATGTGAATTATACCATTGGATCCGTTTCAACTGAAACGATCAGCCAGTAAGGGTGGTTAAGTCACGTTCTCTAGATGAAGAATATTAGACAGGCACAAATAGCTCTTTTATAAAATCCATCCGAGGGCAAACGAAAACCAAGACATCCTCAAATGGAAAGGGAGGATGTTACAAGAATAGGTTTAAGATAAATAGGAACGACTCGAGGAGGCACTAAAAGATTAAACTCTGACTAGACTGGCATGGGTGAGCGGCCTGTCCATCAGTGATAGCCTCAGGTGGCGATGAATCGATCCAGGAGGGGCCATGGACCAACCCTCCCCCCCCCCAAAAAAAAAAGATTATTTTTCCGGCACCCTCATTCTTTTTTTCTACTCTTGTTTTAAATAAACTTGCAAATCTGGTCAATCTTTGGCGGCCCTGTAACATTCACTCCCCCCACTCCACCCCCAAGGTTTCCCTCCAGATCTCTCTTTGTAGATAATCTCAGTACGAAAAAAAAAATCAAGTCACCGGTGAAAACAAAGAAAAATAAAGAAAAAGACTTAGAGAAGGAGGGGGACAAAGGAAGCTACTTTGGCACAAGATCAGCAAAAGCAAAAATCTTGGACAGAAAGAAAAAAAAAAGAAAAAACACATTAAAAGGTACGCTTTGCTCCATCTTCATGATCACGTACTACCTTCAACATCAAAGAATTTACTGCAAAAAAAAAAGCATAAACGGGTAAGCAAATATGGCTAACAGAAAAAAAAGCAAAGCAAAGCAAAGCAGGAAACAAAGAGAAAAAAAATACCTGACGCTGGTAGCCAGGGAAGCTAGAAGACATAGTATGTCACCAGTTGACGAAGATAAATCATCCAACGTTTTTAGAGACTCCCACAAGAAGGATGTTAATTGTCTGAGTTGATCCGAACTAAGAGTGGAAACTAAGGATGACGCAAATGGAGCCAGAGAGGCTGCAGCCGGGCCACTCACATCATCCACGGGGTCATCTAAACATTTGAATATTGACGGATAAAGAAACGGCATAAGGTCAGTGAGCAAGTCCTAAAAAGAAGATAAGGATATTACAAATATACGTGACATGGGGGGAAAGAGCATGACGAGGCTTCCCCCCTAAGAGCCCAAGTGACGTTTGTGTAAAGCCCTACAACATACGTAAGAATTCAAGCAACTGGGAGGAAAAACAAAGCTGGTAAGTAAAAGTAAGCTATCATAACATATACTTGCTATACTTTATTCCTGTTATTAGGTAAATAGTAGAGGGCTTGACTCAAACCATTCCGTTTTTCACAAATAGCTAGACTTTTTTTTGTTTGAGTCTATATAATATACAATAATAAATGGCTACTTTATTGTAGTTGCTATATTGCAGAATATTTCATTCAAGCCATAATAATTTTGAGAAATGTCTCAATTTATTGGATTTTCGTTGGTTTTGTGTCAACGTGTCATACAACCGAAACTCTAAAAAATGAAATTTTGATACCAATAGATATATAAAAAAAATCGTATTTTTATGCTGATTTCAAATATACAAGCTTCATTAAGTTTTGTTGTACCCATCAAAGGTTACAAACCTGGGAAAATTTGCCTTATTTTCGAAACACCCGTTATAAGTCATCGAATCTTAATGACAATGACACTACCAGATTCAGGGTATAAGAAATCCTACTGTAGAGGTTTCAAGCTCCTTTCAGCGAAAACGTAAAATTTAGTTGTTTATTTTTTTTACAAAAGATCACAGATGCGTGTTTATTTGTTTTTTTTTTTCCCAGGGGTGATCGTATCGACCCAATGGTCCTATACCAAAAGAACATACCAAATATACCAAAATATGCAATATACCAAAAGAATTGGAGGCAACTAAGCCCCCTCCCACGCCCCTTTTTTCTCAAAATCGTCTTATCAAATTTTGACACAGCCATTTTGTTCAGCATAGTTGAAACACCTAATAACTATGCTTTCGATGATATCATGACCCCCCACAACCCTTGTGGGAATATCTTTAAGTTACAAAATTTGCCAATTGTTTACGTATAGTACTTGTTATTAAGGAAATATGCATACATTTTTTGGGTGGGATGGGGGATGAATTTTCTACAGGTGAGATTTACCACAAGGATAATTTTTCATTGAGAGGGAAGTTTCCAGGCAGCGAATTTTTCAGAAGATATTTTATACTGAGGAAATTTGACAGAATTCCTATACGAAATTCGTCTTATGTCTTACTTTCTCTTTGTCGACTCAATTTTACGCGTGGAGATGCTAAGGGTAATTATCCGAGGTAAATTTTCACCAGGATTGAATGATCCAGAGAATAAATCCGTGGAGAGGAGGGATTTTTTCGTGGAGGTGTAGCCAGATTTATTAACATAAAAGTCTACCCTGATGTTAAAATAATTTTTAAAATATAATCAAGTTTCTACGAAAAACTGCATTCAGTTATTATGGAAAATGGAAAAACATTTTATGTGTCTGAGCAATAATTTTAATGTTTTAATTCAAATTAGAAAAACGCCTGAATAATTTAAAATTAATTTTTTTTTGTTAGATTTGACATAGCCGATACTTGATTCAGCTTACAATTTTGAACGCAGCCAGTTATAAAATGTAAGTAGGAAGACCCGAAAATCGTAAATTTGCAATAATTACAAACGATGATTCTTTAGAACCACCACCTGAACTATCAAACGTGATAAGACCGAGAGAAGGGCCCGAACAAATGAAATTCATAATGGGTAAGAATCAACAACCTAGACCATCAAAAGACCAATACGGGCAACCAAGGCAAAGGGCGTTACTCAATTGTCTAAAACAATCAAAATCCAAAATGAAGAAGAAAGACAAATGCGCTTAGAAAATATACAACAGCGAGTATCAAAACATATCAAAGATGAAAATGAAAAGCAGAGACACGGGCAGCTAGAAGACATGCGAAAACGAGAATTAGAGGGTACCAAAAATGAAAATGAAGAGCAAAAACACTGGTGGTTAAAAAACATGATACATGTACTTAAAATCTAACTTAAAAGTATGCTAAATTTTTGTTTAAAAAACATTATTCTATCTTGGTTCTCAGTTCCGAATCTCTAAAGCTATTATGTAAACTGCAAAAATATTTATGCTGTCTCATCAAAAGTTTTAATTTTTTAATTAAAAATATCATAATCTTCGACGCCAACAAAATGTGGCAAAAAAAAAACAACTCAGTACAAATCTATGAAGATGCCATAAACAACACAACTCTTAATTACAAGTCATTGAGACCCTTCAACGTTCATGTGTTCCTTAGGGAGCCCTCCTTTGTCCCTAAGAAGGAGCAGCAAAAAAATCTCACTCATTTAGAGATTGTTCCTTGCAACGAGAATCAATATATACAAGCTTACCACTTGCTGAGTGCCGGGGCCCGTATCAAAACGGGCTACACAGTTTTTTCTTTTTCTTAATTGGCATATTGACATTTCTGGCCACTAAAAACAATCAAAAAAGGTTACATTTTCTTCTTGAAACTGGCAAATTGATATCTTTGGACACAAAGACGATCTAAATAGGTCACAACTTTAAGAATTCGTATTTTTTTCCCATGGAGACTGTATCAACAGATAGGGACAACAGATAAGGGAACGCCCTACAGATGTGTAGAATACTTCCATAGGAGGCACGGACCAAGGGGGACATTGTCCCTGGGGGTCCATAATAGAAACTGGGACAGCATTGCCCGGGGCTATAAATAAAGGTAGAGGAGGCAGAAGGCCCCTCGAATGTACACTCAACAGGGCCCACTGGCGTGTCCACATGTCCCATGAGTTACAAACATCCTCCCAGTAATGAATTAAATCGAGCGGTGATGCAGAACCCCATAGTGGGAGGATCCACTATAGGCAGACAACTGCGGCAAGGCGTAAGACCCAGATCTACGGATAACGGCCTCTGCAAAGGGCTGCCTCGACCCTTTCGGGGTACCTGCAAGACTGGAGATCTTGTGGTCAACTTTTCCCGCTTGAGGAGGGGCACCCCTCGAGGAAATTATAGCCTAGTAAACAACATAGCATTCGCATGGGATTCCGATTATTGGATATTTCTTCTGGGCTTGGTGTGTTTTGATGGGCGTTTTCGGGTTGAAAAACCCTCTTCCTAGCTAATTTATCTATTATGGTAAGCCGGCTTAAGCGCTGCGGTGTAGACTTGAGAAGATATGTTGACTCCTGTCCTGCACTGGTATCCAGGATCATTGCTTTTCCTGAGGCCAAAATAATTTCAATGATTTAAAGAACACGAAAATCGGAACTTGGAATGTTATGACGTTAAAAAATGACAATCGTATTGACATTCTCTCTGACGAATTCAGACGGTTTGACCTGGACTAATTGGGAGTTTTAGAAATTCATATCCCAGGGTTAGAAAGCATGAAATTAGGTGACAAGAAGTTGTTTACTCAGGCAGGAAGGATGGGGTACATATGCAGGGAGTAGGGCTCATGATGAATAAGAAAGCTGCTAAGTCTTTTTTAGGTTGGAAAGGTATTAATAATAGAATACTAATTGCTCATTTTATGACTAAAAAGTTCAGGGTGTCAGTTATAGTAGTATATGACCCTGTTGAACCAACTGATGGAGATGCTAGTGACTTATTTGAATTTTACTTACAGTTACAGGACCAAAAAGACAGGGTACCAGGTAGAAATATGGTGTTTTTACTATGGATTTTAACGCCCAGGTTGGTAGAAACAGGGATAGATGGTATCCTAGCCTAAGTAAATTTGGTGTAGGAAAAGAAAACAGTAATGGCTGCATACTTTTGCAATTTTGCAGGTATACCAACAACCTAGTTATAACCAATACGATGTTTCATCATAAAACGACCCATAAGTTGACAATTCATTCACGTGATGGTAAGATAGCAAACCTTATTGATTACCTTATTGTAAACCGAAGACTAGCAGGATCAATACAAGATACTAGGGCATATAGAAGTGCTTTTATTGATGTTAAAAGTAAAGATTGCCGTCTATTAGTTCCTAAGGTTAATTTAAAGCTGAAATTTCGGAAGGGTAACCACCTCCCGGGAAGTTATGATGTTGGTAGACTTCATGATGAGCATTTAAGAGAAACTTTCCAGGAACAATTGAATACTAAACTAGAGACTTTAAAATTTGACAGTGTGGAAGATGGATGAGATAACTTTAGGAAAACAATTTGTGAAGTTGCATATGATCATATGCGTCATGTGGAAGAAAGCTAGGACTGCAGCTAGGAAAAATAGTGAAAAACTTTGTTTAATTGAGAGGAGAACGGGTTTGTACAAGAATTATCTGAGTGATAGATTATATGAAAACAAAAGGAATGTAAAGAAAGAGGAGAAAGCATTAAAATATGAACTAACGAGGTGTGAAGTGGAGGCTATGGATAAAACTGCCGAGGATCTGGAAGATGAAGCTAGACGGCATAATAGTAAAATACTATACTGGCATGTTAATAAATTGAGAGGCAGTTGTCAATCCACACTAGTTCCAGTTAAAGATAGGAGTGGGTCACAATTAGTGATAAGGAAAGAGTTAAAGAGAGATGGGCGGAACATTTTGAGAATGTGCTAAACCGAGATACAGTTGCAGGAAAATATATAGATGAAAATAAAAAGTTTGTGATACCTTGGATGTGGAGGAAGATTTGTTTTAGTAAAAAGATTAAAATATATTAAGGCTCCAGGTGCTGATAGTGTGGTAAATGAGTTTCTTAAATATGGTGGCTCTAAGGTCAGAAATAAGCTACTGAAGATTAGGAATATGATTTTTCAAAAAGGGGGATTACCTATTGATTTTAGAGAAATCTTAGTTAAACCACTGTATAAGAAAGGTGATAAGAGCGACTGTTGATATTATCGAGGCATTAGTATGGTCTCTGTATGTAGCAAATTACTTAGTAATATGATACTTTTTAAACTGAGAGAGATTCTGTAGACAAAGTTTTAAGAGAAGAGCAGTGCGGTTTTAGGAAAGGTAGAGGATGGGTCGACCAAATTTTCACTATTGAGCCTTCGTTGTCAAACACCTTTGGTCCTCAGTTTTGTAGATTATGAGCAAGCGTTCGATTTTTTCGATAGAAGAGCCTTAGCAAAGGTCTTATCCTTGTATGGTATACCAGACAAATACATTAAAATTATTTGTGCTATGTACGAGAATAATACTGCTGCGGTTAAGGTAGGAAATGAGGTTAGCAGCTGGTTTTGTATTAAATCAGGAGTTAAGCAGGGTTGTGTTCTATCCCCCTTTATATGGATCATTTTGATGGACTTTGTCTTAAGGAGCACAGGAAAGGCAATTGTAGACAACGGAATTAAATGGGGAGGTAAAACTCTCCTAGAATTAGATTATGCTGATGATTTAAGCATATTAGATGAAAGTGTGAGCGAAATGAATGAATTTTAAGAAGTTTTGCGAGTTCAGGGAGCTAGAAGAGGCTTGAAAATTAATGTTAAGAAAACTAAGTCACTAAGGATAGGAATAAGTGAAGACACAAAGCTGACGTTGGGCAACAAAAAGATTGATCAGGTGGGCAGCTTCACTTACCTTGGTAGTATTATTAGTAAAGACGGTGGGAGCAGTGAAGATGCTAAAGGTAGAATAGCCAAGGCTCAGGGTGTTTTTTTCACAGTTAAAAAAAGTTTGGAAGAATAGGAAGATAAGTCTGCAAACTAAGATGAGAATAATGGAAGCTAAAGGGATGACAGTGGTCAAATATGGCTCCGAAGAATGGGCGCTCTGAAAAGCGGATGAAAATTTACTAGATGTTTTCCAAAATAATTGCCTACGGGTTGTTCTGGGTACCCGGCTGATTGACCGTGTTTCAAAGAGTAGATTGTATGAAAAATTTGGTTCAACCCCGCTATAATGAAAGAAAGGTTGAGATGGCTAGGCCACATCCTGCGAATGAAGGATGACAGATTGCCGAAGATTGTCCTTTTTGGCCGACCGTCTGGGGCTAAACGGAAAGTAGGTTGTCCTCGTCTGGAGTGGGAGGATGTCATAAATAAAGATTTAAAGGAAATGGGAACTTCCTGGGAGGGTGTAAAAAGGAAGGCCTTGAATAGATTGGGTTGGAGGAGGAAAGTGCGTAGCTGTGTTGGCTTCAGGTGGCTTGGTGCCGCGGTGAGTTATTGGTAATAGTAGTAGTAGACTGTATCAAACCTGTGAGGATGTCAAGATATTAAGAAAAGACTCAAATTGTCTGTTGTTAGAAGACAAGCGACAATGAGAATCCATATATAGAAGCTTGCCAAGTTCTGGGCCTCCCGGTACTTTATTATAAATGTGTTGTATATGTATTTATAACTGCAGCATCACAAAGCGTAAATGTATTATTTGATTCTTGTTTTACAATGCAAGGAATTCCAGCAGTAGCATAACCCCTACCGATAGCAAAATAAGTAATACATATACGAATTAGGTCTATACTGTGTGAAGTGGCACCCAAGCAAGCTAACGATTATATAAGATGTAGGTAGATCTAGTGATATGAAACGCATATGACCTATTGGTCGAACACGTCAGACCCCAAACAACAATAACAAGTGTGGAAAATTCGACCGAGCAGTGAGAAATTTTCCTCTTTTTAAAACATTTATTTTTTCTGTCCTTATCGAACAAATTAGTATCGTCGGAGGATTCAGGTTCTTTGGACAATTAGCTGTATTCAGTTACATGTTTGCAGTTTCTTTTCATTTCTTTTATCTCACAGAAAAGTGCTCTACAATACTAATCTCACTTTTTTTTAATAACTATCGAATTCTTAGATTCAAGATTCAAGATTTTATTTAAACTTCTGTACAACACACACAATATATATAAAAAAAGGGTCAAGCCGGAGACACAAGGTCGATTGACAAAGACCCGGTATAACAATATAGGACACCTATTTGACAGAAAAAAGAAACAAAAACAAATGCATAAAATAAATATCAATAAATCCACGACTCACCACTAGACGGGAACCCACCCACAAAACAACTGACACTCGGCAAATATCAATCCGAAAAACAAAACAAAACAGTGTGCAAGCGAGGGTGATCGATGACTGGCAACTTATTTGAAAAAAAAAAAAAATAATAAAAAAAAATAAAATGAGCCCACCTTATCAATATCAAACAAACAACTATTCACTTTAAGATTTTTTTTATTACTGATTCTTGAATTTATTTATAAGGATAGAATGAAGTTGCTTTTTAATATGTGGGAGAGATTTACTGCAGTCAATATATGGTAGATAAAAATGCCATGAACCCATGATCGAAAAATATGGCGAGAACCGTGATCTCTCAGTGGTTAATTTCAGGTGCTGCATTCTCCATTTATTACGGGTTTCATAAACATGGTCAGGTTGCTCAGGGAAAAAATTTCTCGTACAAAAGTACGGAGGCAGTTCTGAGCGGTTATATTTTACCTTAAATAAAAAAGAATGAAGAGTGAATAATTCTGAAACAGGCAAAATATTAGTTAATAAATATATAGTTTCAGTTTTAGATTTATTTGGATAGGAAGAAGGTGACGGTAAATATCTTTGCAAAATTCGAAGAGCCCGGTTTTGAAGAGTCTGTATCGGTTTTATATGATATTTGAAAGTTGCTAAATAAATTAGGGGACAATACGTAAGATGGGAATGCACCAAGGCAAAATAAATGAGTCGTAGAACTTCATAGGGGAAAAAATGCTGAAGCCTCCTCATTACACCAATTCCTTGGGAGATTTTAACGCGTGATCTATTACAATGTTCTTTATAAGATAGATTTTCATCAATAGTTATACCAAGATACCGGAGTGAAGTTACCCTTTGAATTCGAATATCTGTAGCCTGATCAATTATAGTTGAAATTCCTTTTGCTTTGTGTCCAAGTCTACTATAAATGATGAATTTCGTTTTGGCGGCATTCAATGACAAAAGATTAGCTTTTAGCCATACAATCAGCTGGGAAAACACGATTTGCAGCTTCTCTTTGACATCATCTTCCGACTTCCCTGCAAGTGTTGATCCAGTATCATCGGCGAAAAGGACATTAAGGGTGTTGGTTTCTGTTGCTGATGGAAGGTCATTTATGTATATTAGGAAGAGCAGTGGTCCCAGAATTGAACCCTGAGGAACACCAATATTGGGCAATAAGCATGGATCCGAAGTTGTTTTATTGATAGTTGTTACTTGGGATCGACCTGTTAGGTAAGATGCGATAAAATCGTGCGCTGGTCCTCGTATCCCGCCATGGTTTAATGTAAACAACAATATTTCGTGACAAATTGTGTCAAATGCCTTCTCAAGATCCAAAAAAATACATGCCGGAATCATTTCTTTATCAAGACATTCGTGAATAAATTGGACCATTGTCAGGATAGCGTCCTGCGTACTATGTCCCTTTCTAAACCCATACTGATTTTTTGAAAAATAATCATTCGAAGTAAGGAAATTATACACTCGATTATAAAAACATCGCTCCATTAATTTAGAAAAGCCTGAAAGAATAGATATCGGTCTGTAATTCGTGCAATCGCTCCGGTCAGAGCTTTTATACAGTGGTATCACCTTTGCTTTCTTCAATGAATCCGGAAAAGTTCCTGATCTAAATGACAGATTTATCAAATGATACATTACTTTATTAATACTCGGTAAAACAACTTTCACAATGTTCGTAGACGATTCATCAATCCCCGGGGAATTCCCATTTTTCAAAAGCTTACCAATATTGGCAAGCTCTTTCTCTGTTACCGGTGTTAAAAACATAGATTTTACAGAAGGCTTTACAAGGTATGTACGATAATCACATTGACCATAGGGCAGGTTATGTTGGAGCTTGTTGGCTACCAAGTGTCCAATTGACGCGAAATACAAATTCATGTAATTAGCTATTTCTAGCTCCCTTTCAATTATATGACCATGTTTTTCAATTATACTTTCACAATGTTCGTAGACGATTCATCAATCCCCGGGAATTCCCATTTTCTTTCTGATGGTTTAGAAGTTTTTGGTGATCGATTTAAGCATGAATTGATTAGCTCCCAAGTTTTCTTTGGTGACTTACTTACTTCTCTAAAAGAATCAAAATAAAATTTTGTTTTAGCATTACGTATTATTTTTGAAAGTAGATTTTTGTATTTTTTGAATGTTGTTTTATTTTCTTCGCTTGGGAATGATAACAATTTTTTATAAAGACAGTTTTTTTTGTTTTATTGAGGTCAAAAGGGAGGGTGATATCCACGGTTGAATGGGTTGATTATATTTTCCTTTTCGTGTTTTTACTCTGGGGCATGACTCGTCAAAAGCAGCGTTAAATTTTTCGAAGAAATGAGCCATTGCAGAGTTTACGTCTTCAGCATCAAATACACGAGACCAATCGATAATATTCAATTTATCCTTTAAACAGTCCAGATTTTTTTTGTTGATAATCCGGTGTGATATTTCTGGTGCTTTTTTTTGTTTGAAGCTGATATTTCACATCGGAAATCAACAAAAAATGATCAGAAAAATCCGTTAAAACAACTTGTGAAGACGTGGCTGGTGTTGTTAAAAATATGTTGTCGATGAGAGTTGCACTAGTGAGTGAAACCCGCGTTGGTATTGTACATGAGGGAATTAGTGATTTTGATGTCATTAGAGAAATAAATTCGGTTGTTTGAGTATTTTCATCATAATTCAGTAAATTTATATTAAAATCCCCCATGACCACAACATCTTTATCGTCTAAAGATGCTAATAAGGATTCCAAAGATTGCAGAAAAAGCGGGATTGGTGCCAACGGAGGCTTATAAACGACACAAATTTGTAATTTCTTGGTTCCGGCCCGACATTCAACAGCCAAAATTTCACACAATTTTTCAACGTCATATTTTTCGAGCTCTGGCAGACGTTTAAAATGCACTCCTTCTTTCAAAAATAACCCGAGGCCACCTTTTCCATGGTTTTGTCTACTTTTTTCAATGAAATTATATCCTGGAATTTTAACATTATGTTTTGTCGCATCACTGATGAATGTTTCACAAACTCCTAAAATATCAATTTGATTTCTTGGCAATAATCTGGTTAGTTCATCAATAGAACTAATTAGTCCCTGTGTGTTTATAAATCCAATTCTCTTCGAATTTTCTCAAGTCTATTTATTTCATCAGGAGGAACATACGATGACGGTTTTATTTCTGAAAAAGTATTATTTTCTCTTTGGCCAAAAACATTAAAAGTTTCAGAAAGTAACGAAAGGTTTAGAGGTTTCCCCTTCAAAGCTGCCAGCCTATCGCGTCCCCCCACAACCGCAAACTTAGAATTCATTTAAAAAGAGTCGGAAAGATCCTACCTCGTGCCAGCAAGTCCGCGCGACAAGGACCCCGTGCCATTGATGAATCATGAAAAACCTGCCATCCTTCGAGCAAACTTATATTGAGTAGGTATAAGTGAACAGAAATAACTGGGGCAAAAATAATGAAGAAAATCTTGAACCAAGTTAGCCTAAGTAACACACGAAAGTAAATAATCAACATCACACAAACACAAAAATGCAAAATATATCAATCAAGAGCGGAGTAGACCTTATATTCTCACACCAGTCGCCTTTAGTGATCTTACGCTTTTTCCCACTGCGACTCTGAATCCGATTTGTATTCTAGCCACAATTTGGCACCTTTTTGCTTCAGGCGTGTAAATTGTACGGATCCATTATCTCGTAATTCCTTACCTTTAGCCAGTAATTCATTTCTCACAGTATTTAATTTGGTCGGCAAGTCCGTGCAGATCCGGACCCCTGTTCCTTTCAATTTCGATATTGATCTGAAAATACATTGAATATCTTTTTCTGAGGATACTGAGAGGAAAACTGGAGGGGCGGTCGGCTTACGGGTAGACACGTTCGACTTCTGAGACATTCGGTAGCACTGTAATATTTGAACCTTATCCGTGATTTCCATTGTCGATGAGAATAATGTTGACACATTCGCGAAAACTGTCTGTTGCTGTTTTTCTTTTGATAATCCGTGGATGATTAAGTTGAGTTTACGGTCTTTAACTTCCATTTCGAGTAATTTCGCTTCGATTGTATCACATCTCGACTTTTGCTCTTCAAGCTGGTTTTCTAGGAAAACAATCTTCGAATCACGAGACTTCGATTCATTTTTCAAAATTTGAACCTCATCCGAAATCGACGACACTGTAATAGCAAGCTCACTTTGTTTGCTAATTATGAAATCTAGCTTCTTTTCCAGAGCCTTCATTCTATCATCAAACATTTTTTGGCTGATTGACGACATATTTATTTAGCTTTAAAGGCCGCTCTCAAGTGAAATTTAAACTTTAATTAAAAACATTAGCTTAGTTGCTAGCCGTATCCAAATAACAGAGACTGGGCTCCGTCAGTAATACTAGTCAAACAAGTTCTCTAGTTCACACGTTGAATGACAGATCGGTATGAAAAAGTATATTGATTTGTTAATGTTAAAAAAATATCCAATCTAAGACAGGTGCGTTCACTATGAACTCTGAATCAATACTGATACATTCTTTCTATTTGGGTCGGAGGAAAGAGTTGAATATAAAACTCAGCTCGAGCCGGATCTACCCCTAAATTTTGGCTAATTGCAAGCCGCCTAAAAACATCGTTTTCCCAACCATCACCCTTCCAAAAAACAAAACAAAAAACACTACACATGCTACATTTCTGCATGTCAATGCCATTGCCTTTTTTAATAGCGTGAAAAAAAAGGCTCTTTTGGCTCACAGCAGTTTTTTCCGTCCTTTATCTTAAAAAAGGCCGCAAAAACATTTCTGGCAAAAATACAGAGCTCCTCTTGCCGAATTAATCAGGAAATTGGAAGCTATCCTGTTCATCCGTGAAAAGGACAGCTTCTTACAAGTTGTTGGAAAAACCAGCCCCGAATCAAAATACATATAAAAATAGATATTTTACCAGCTGCACTCGAGCGGTTAGAAGAAAAATACACATTTACTGATAAACGTCTTAACTAATAATCAAATACCATGACGAATATAAGTTAAAGAAAAAGAAAGAAAGAAAGAGGGAAATGATAAATAGTACCTCTTATGAAATACACCCAAGATCCTAGAAGTGTGCGAATCTAAGTTAGGCGCTGCTTGCGTATGTATTTATATGTAACAAGTTAAGGTTAGGTTGTATTTATAAATTTAAGGATAGGGCGGTTTGCGTTCAAAAAGTTGATACGAAATGCCTTTCTAATATTTTATCAAGGCTGAAAAAAAAGGAATAAACCAATGTTCACTCGTTGAAATGAGCGTCCATTTAAACATTCGTTCAGTTAATGGTAACCAATAATAAGAACTCACCTGACGAGCTGCTAGTATGTATTTCATTCCAGTAATTCCACCATGCCTTGTGTCCCACTGTGAATGGTCAAGCAAGCGTATCAAAAGACCACAGAGTAAGTTTACTCTATTTGGTGTCAGTAAAGTTGAGACAGTTCCTATAAAATGAAAACCAATTATTTCTATAAATCTAAATAGTTCGTGGAAATTAATTGAAATAAATAAGGCTGATAATGCGCAAGAAGTTTTGTATTATTGGCTAAAAGTACACCCAAGATATTCATCCAAATTTTATAACCAAAATATTGCACTAAGCGATTGTTACCAGATGACAGGTATTAAGACACCACTCAATCCCGAACCCCAAAAATTTGAGAATCTGGTGGTCTACCATCTGAAGTAGGATGGCTTGTTAGTAGGTTTTACCACTTTACTGTATTAATAAACAAAAGGAAAGAGGATACTAATTAAAACGAGTTTTTAGAGCTACAAACTCACTAATTATATATTATTTTATTGTATATAACACATACAGCTAAACTGCGGATCACAAGCCACTTGCTTTTCGAAAGAATGAATGCGGGCCTAAAAAAAAATAATATAAAAATTGAAGATGATTAAATTTATTTATATTAAAATGAAAATAAAAGTAACAAGATGAAAAATTTTATGCTATTTAACAGTACAATTATAATGTCTTGAGACAAAAAAACAGGAAGTTGTTTTAAATAATAATTGCAAAACAAATTGAATTACAATAACTTCAAAAGAATCAAAAACCTTAAAACAAATCACAAATCAATCCAATCTGCAAACGAATTTTGGAAACTAGTACCACAACCAGAGTATCCCGATTCAGGAAAAGCTGCCAACAGATTATTGCTTCCATAATTAGCACAACATATTGTTGGATCCTTTTTTTCAATGATGAAGTTTATAAATCGAAGCATCGTTCTCAAATACAGTAAAATTTAAATATACGAATCTACCTATTTGAAAACTTACTCAAAAAAAAAAAAAATTCCATAACAACTCATGCTTTTAGTATTTTATTTTAATTTTGGCTCCAGACTTACAATGTTCAAATCAACTTATTGCAATAGAATTATATTAGTACTTTAGTCTTGGCTTTCCAAGGTTTTCAAAATACTATCCATTGCATTATTGATTTAGAAAATAAAGGCATCAGGGAACTTTGTAGTCTGTGTTAAAGACATGGGTGTAATAATTTGAATTTGGTGCAAAAAATCACTAAGCAGGAATGCTTTCCACTAGCAGCCCAGATTCGCTTTCCAGGTCTAGTCAATTTGTCTTGTCACAAATGGTAGGGCAGTATTTTAGTAGTAGCGAACATGAGATGGAAACTAAGTTAGCTTGCAAACAACGCCTTTGGTGCAAATAGCGCAATAGCAGTATAATGGTATAGATGGCGTAGTGTAAAATGGTAAATAGTGTGAATAACAGAAAGTAAAGCTTATAATAGAAAACAAAATCCCTCCTTTCCGTCTTATTTTCTTTGACAAACTGCTATTTTCATATTTAAGAACATTTATTTTCAATATAAAGAGTAGCTACTTCAATAACTTGACAAACAACTAAGCTTTTGGTCCCTGTGCACGGTTATGGCATTATATTTTTCTGTAATTTAATTTTTAAACGCAAGATGGCAATTTTACTATCATTTGATAGTTGAAATCCATTTACCAAATCAAATCTTTTAAGTTTGCCTTTGTTATTTTTTTAAACTGAAAAAATACATTAGAAACATACGAAAATACAATTTTTTTTTTTTTAAGTAATTTCAGATCCTGTTTTAAGAAAATGCCTGTTTAAAATCATAATTCTGGCTCGGAAAGTGCAATGATAAAAACATTCAGTGTAAGTTACAGCTATAAGCTTTAATTATTTATAAGCCATTTGGCTATGATTCAAAGCACAAATTAAAAAAAAAAAACGAAAAAACATACGTAATTAGGCAACATAAAGGTATATTATGCAAGGATTATAGAACGAACGTTATTAAATTAAATAGCAAACAACATACCGATAACCTGGGCAGCCGTTTCTCTTATTGGGGCTATAACTTGATCTCCGATGTAATCTCCAAATCTATCCAAGGCTAAGACGCAAACCAGTTTCACCGCAAGACTTTCAAGCCAAATCTGGTTTTCTTCAATCATCTAGGAAAGACAATAAATTACCAACAATATTCTGAAGATTCAAAATATTCTGTATAGCACAAAGGACAGTGAAAATTACATCTGAAAGCTTGGATGTCAGACGAAACTTATATAGCCAAATATGTCTTTAAACAAGTAGGGTAAATCGTACTCAATTATTAACAGAAAAAATCTTCATATTTAGCATTACGGATTTTTTTAGCAATAGCTGCCAATTTAAAAAAAAGAAACATGGATAGAAAATCAGAAAAATATAAGCTAAAAATATAACAGCTCAAGATAATGTAGTTTTCCTATGAAGTTGTAGCTGCCCTTGGGAATTAACAGTTTGTTGATGTTTGAATTTTTAAGAACGAGAAGCTTCATTAAATTTAACTACTTAATTTTACTAACATATTTTCTCGGTTCAACATGGCAACACTGAACAAAACTGTGGTACTGCCCCAAAAACTTCATAGTTTTGAAACAGCCAAAAGAACCATCTCAAAAACTTGCGGTTCTCACGGACGAATAGACCTAAGATAGGTCCAGAAGGGAGACAAAATGTTTTTATTGGAATGCCAGTGGTACATTAAGATTAAAAACTACAACTAAACTAACGTTTTAAAACATATATAAAAACCAGCCACCAGCCCGATAGATTTGCCTCCAACCAAACGTAGCACTCCCAGCCAAAGGCAGAGAATTAGGAAATTGGTGCCTGCGCTACGTGGAGAATTAGTCTTCGTGAGAAACAAAATGTTGCTAAAAGCACAAACAAGCTCCTTCCCGAGGAATAAAATTTAAACTCCTAAAAGGAATGTAATCAAGGAAGTAATCTCACATTTAGCGAAGTAGTTAGGATCTACCTTCTATAAAAGTTTTACTGATACAAAATCATTACAAATGAATTACAATATTCACTACCCAGGCAAGAATAATTCATATGCACACTGCACTATACTTTAAATGAAATTCTTAATTTTTACTTTTCAGGTTACTTCCAAAACACCCCAAAAAATTACTCAAATTTTAAAAGATAATAGTAATTAACAAGCTGGCAGAAATATGTCAGGTGGATACAGGGAACAAAGGATAACTTCTGCTTTTCGTAAAATTCTAAAATAAACATACTCAATTCGAAAAATTAAAACAAGCCTAAAAAAATCGAAATCATATTTCAATATCACTAATTTTAAATTCTATTTTAAAAACTAATTTCAAAGAAATACCAACTTAAAATTAATTTTATGAAATCAGAAATCAAAACTGCTCTAAGATTTCAACCGACTAATGGTAGACCTACAGCCCTAGAAAGTTTCGGTGTACTCCTAACGCATTTTTTTCACTGAATTCAATAAAGGAGCGAGACTTTCTTATCTAAACAGTTTTATGTATCAATTTTTAAAGCTCTTCTTCTCGACAATGTTTTACTTCTGGTTTTGGCATGAAAACATAAAATAAATTCCCTTACTCGTAAATTCCCACCGATAGTCAATTTTTAAGCAGAATTCATGTGATCAAGTTTCCTTAGCTTTTGCCAATTGATCTAAGGATTGATAATAAGCTCTCGAATTGGTTGGCCTTCGCTACATTCCACAAAGTTCAGATTAACAGAACTTCAATGCTGGTTCAAGCTAGCTCCATGATTTAGTTACTTTTAGTATAAATGGGCCCGACGTTAGCTAAATTTCATCATGAGGGACTTGAATTTTCGAAAAAGTTATAAGACTCGTTTCCAGAAAAGCTCGAAGAAATGTCCTTCCGTTTTTTTGGCACAATTATTGAATAGCCTCAACTGCTATTGTTTAGACAACTGATAAAATGTGCTAAGAACAATAAAACCAAAATAAGTTCAAATAAAAATACATAAATAGAGACAACATAAGTACACAGTAAAAAAAAAAGAAACCAAATAAGTAGACCCTACAAAAACTGTCAGAGCACACGACAACTCACCTGAGATTCTGTTTGAAAGGCATTAATTCCAGCCGTTTTCCCGTGAGTTTTCATCAGTTCTCTTAAACCACACGCAGCTCCGTGTCTAATCTCCCAGTTCGGGGAAAACAGGTCACTGATAAGTACATCACATAAATCGTTAAAAGGCCATGAATTAATCTAAAAGATAAGTCATAATAATAAATAGCATTGAGGATAAATGAAAAGACAACTAATTGTTAAATAAAAGTTGTTTGGGAGTAGAAGAGCCGACACATACGACAATATATTCTGTAGATCGATGGGCTAAAAGCCTAAATTTTGTTTTGATCAGAAGGGCTAGGGCTAAGTTGGTATTTGTTATTTCCTATTTGAATCTATCAGTGAAAAATATTACATTCAACTTTTTGTAAATAATTGGGTGATTGTCCCTTTTTAGCAGTTCACTTGTGAAACGCAATTGAGGGGGGGGGGGAGATTAATTGTCATAAAAAACAAAATTTGAGACGAAAGGTGATAATATTATGAAATAATGAAACGAGAATGAAAGAATGAGAATGATATCAACCAAAAACTGGGTGTCTTCAGATGGCCATAATTTGGTTGTAAAACTTAATATTACCCCCAAAAGAATTTATCTGTGCTCTTTGACAACCTGGACACACTTGCACTCTTTTAGTTTATTTAAATTATAAGAGTAGAAGTAGTAATAGTAGTATCCCAAAAAGTTTCAACTTAATATCCCCAGTCGTTCTCGATGAATGGCTAGGGTGTCGTATTGGCAACCATAAGCACAATGCCTTTTGATTTATTTTAAAGCAAGATTTAGTTTTAAACCACAATGGGCAAATCGCATAATTGTGGGGAATAGCTGTCTTAAAATTTTACTAGATTCGTTTGGGAATTGATTGGGCTTGAGAGAATGGCTGCTTGCCCTCCAATCTCTCGTTACTCTTAAAAAGGGCACCAGAACTTTAATTTTGATTTGAATTTGCTCCTTTAAAAGTTTCAATAATATTTCCAGCTATTATAGTCGTGCTGCCTATGATAGTGCTTATATGCCCTTTTGAAAACCGGCATGCATACATTTTTTTCCTTTATTTGACGCTCCTAAACGTCCCCAAAAAGTTTCATATTAATAACTTTAGAGTCATTAGTTATATTAACTATAGAGGTAGTATTAAAAGTATACATATAGTGTCTTCTGGCTAGTCCAAAATCCCCCACAACGTACCCTTAGAGGTCTAAATTAACAACACAAGTTGTTCTTCTGATATTTTTTCTCACCTTTTTAAAAGTCCATATACTCATAGTTTGTTTTGATTTAATCCAACATCCGCCTAGATATTCCTTAAAAGCTTCACCTTAATATCCTTAGCTTGCACAGTAGCAATAGCTGTAGTCACATTAGTAGCAGTATGCGCATAGCACCTTTGGTTTCTTCAAATTCCCCTTCAACAAACGCTGATAGTTTCAGCTTAATGCGTCCCATCAACCATTCCTGAAGCATTTCTGATGTGTCCGCTTGACAACATATGAGGTCATAGTGTGTTTCGATTGAGTTCCATACACTTTCTATACATCACAAAATTTTGCCTTAATATCCTTAGCTTTAATAGCAGTATTAGTGGCAGTAGAATTAATTGTAGTAGCCTAAGCTTTCGTGGCAGTAGCAGTACTTGAAGTAGTAATAATAGTAACAGTAGCATTAGTATGAGTAAAAGGTGTAGCATTAGGATGCAAATATTTTCTTTTGGTTAATTCAACATCCTTCACAACAAGCCCTGTTAGTTTCAACATCCCACACCAAACTGTTCCCAAGATATTGCTGTAACACCATTTTGACAAACTACACACAGAGGGTGTGTTCTGATTTAGTTCATCATCCCCCCTCAAAATTTCTTGAAAAATTCACCTTCATGCCCTTAGACACATATGTAATTGTAGTCACAGTAGTAGTATTGATATTACTAGTAATAGCATTCAACAGCTGTAGTACTACTAGAAGCAGTAGGACTAGCCTATTGCCGTTTGGTCAGTATTAAGGGGAAGCAATATTGCAACATCCCTCTCAAGCCCTGAAAGTTTCAACTTAATACAATTAGCCATTGCCATAAAAGTAAGTAAGGAAGTAAGTAAGTAGGTAAGTAAGTAAAATATTTATTACCCGTATTTTTCACATGGGAAAAAACAGAGCACAAGAAAAAAAAGAAAAGAAAAGAAAAAAGAGAAAAAAACGGAGAGAAATTTAAACACAACATGGAAAAATACACAATCAAGAACTGTAGAAACTTTTAAGCTAGGGGTAGTTCCAATTTGCCTGGAAATTAGAAATCAACCGGTTTACCGCGATACTATGGTCTGCAACCCTGTGTTTATCTATCAGATAAGTATTTCTCATCCACAAGGGGCATCACAGCAGAAACTCCGCAAACGTAGAATAAAGGGACCGGGGCTTGCGTCTTTGGGTGTCAGTTAATACATTTCGAAATGGCACGATATATAGAATAAGCGGCAGTACGACAGCGTTATGCATATTCGCGAGATACTTTCGGCATAAGAGGAGTCTGCTAGTGACGATAGACCCATACGCGGTGCGGAGGTTTTTCTCGACGTGTTTGACGAGCAGTAGATGAGTTTCGTTAAGGTTACAACCTATGGGCAGACCCAGATACACGACATGAGATGAAACGGTAATTGACTCGCTATCCAGCAGGAGGTGTTCAGGCTGATAAGAACTATCGTTGAAAAAAATAACTATAGATTTAAAAGTATTGAAAATGAGGCCGATTTTTCGGTATTCATCAGGTAGGATCGAGAAATTCAATTGCAGACCCCTAACAGACCGACTTAGATTTAATAGATCATCCGCGTATGTAAGTAGCGACACATTTATATTCTTGGAGATACATGAAACATTGACACATGCCTGGGCATTTAAAACGCCGTTATTGTACAAACTTGGGGATAATAATGAGCCCTAGCGGACACCTTTCTTTACTGCAACAACCACTGATGTGATGCGGTTACCTATCTTTATACGCGCTTTTAACAGCATTACATATCGTACAGTACGCTAGTGACACGGAGGTTTAAACCTAGCTGGTAAGCGGCTAAAAGGGCCTGAGCGTGAATCGACGAATCAAACACTTTACTCAAATCAAAAGCACCGTTCATTATAAGGTTACCAGATTCGTGAGAATCAGCTAGAATAGTGGCAAGACAGAAGAGAGTGTGAGCACAACCTAGACCCGGTCGGAAACCGAACTGGTGGTGAGGCATTCGGCATGAATATTGAATTTCTTTTGTGACTAAGAGCTCTAGAACTTTACAGATCACTAGAGCACTTGTTGGATAATACCGATTCTAGCCGGTTTGCGAAGGGATTACACGTATTTGGGTTGGGGGCACTGAATTCGTGGGAAAAGTACGATTCCAAACATTTTTCGCCAATCGAATCAGGGGTTTTCCAGTTGGTAGTACCGCTGCTTTAGATTTGTCCTAAGTTACAAGGCTCCATTCGTACTTCCCTCGACGGAGTTAAAAATTGTCATTATTCAAAGCGTGACCACAAATATTCGACGGGAAGTTTTTCCTTTCTTCGGCGGTAACAATGGTAGGAGAAGGCTTTTTCAAGACTACTGAGTAAGACGGAGGAGAAGGGGTAGACTCAATAGCTTGAGCAGCAACAGGGTTGCCTTCAGGCCACGGTAATGGTTTCTGGTTCAAACGGTCAAGCAGGCCATTGAACTTGCGATTCATCTGGTTGACGGTGGACACTACGCAAGCAGCGATCTCTTCATTGCAGGCGAGAACTTCTTGGGGCTCAAAAATAACGAACTGGGGAAGCTGTCTCTCTTCTTTGGCACAGCAAGCGAACATCGTCGCTTGCATCGAGGAAGAACAAGTTGTCCTCGTCCTTTACATGCTTTATTACACGTTCCCCTAAGTCCGACATACGATAGGTAATTTCCTTCGCTTCTAAAATCACTTCACGGCTGAAAAACTCGTGTTCTCACCTTGTTTTCACACCTGATATCATAGCTCTTGAGATAAGGTTCAGTACTGCATTCCGCACTATGTTATCACCCATCACAAACCGGTTTAACCCGGGAAAAATTAAATGCGAATTCTCTTGTCGAGAGCCAACACTAGCGTAAACAATGTCTAATCAGTAAGCATAGGTCAACACAAACAAAGGAATAGCAAGGGATAAACAAGGGAAGCGTCAGTCCCCCTTCGCCTAATCCCCATAGTTTAAGGGAGACTCTCCCCGCAGGTACAACGGCGCTTGCGACCGGGAACTCCCCCTCTTCTGCTTGCCTGTTTTTGTTACTTTAAACAACTAAAAGCACTCCTTTCACTCAGTCCAAACCCTCCCTCACTGTCAAAATCAGAATAATAATCAAGCCAAAAGACAGTTCCTTTCACTAATTAAAATAATTCATTAACAAGAGCTAAGAGCTCATATGGCACTTATGACGAGGTCGGAAGAGCCAAGAGCTGATATGGTATGAGCTCTTGCAAAATTCTAAGAATCATAAGATGGCTTTAAAAGGAAAATCAGAAGCTTAATGCCGGTTGGGATTTAAAATAAGAGCTCTGAGTCACGAGGCCCTTCTAAATATCAAAATTCACTAAAATCCAATCACCCACTCGTTTCTCTCCCTTCAGCCCCCCGGATGGTCATCAAATCAGGGAAAACGACTTTATCAAGTCAATTTGTGCAGCTCCCTGACACACCCACAAATGTTCATCGTCCTAGCACGTCCAGAAGCACCAAACTCGTCAAAGCACTGAACCCCACCATCTAACTCCCCCAAAGAGAGCAGATCCAGCTCGGTTACGTCAATCACGCATCTACGACATTTATAAGCGTTTTCCAAGATTTCCGGTTTCTCCCTACAACTCCCTCCAATGTCAACAGATCTGGCCGGGGTTTGAAATAAGAGCTCTGAGACATGAGTTCCTTCTAAATATCAAATTTCATTAAGATTCGGTCACCCGTTCATACGTTAAAATACCTCAATTTTTCTAATTTTTCCGAATTAACAACCCCGAGCTCCCCTAAAGAGAACGGATCCGTTCCAATTATGTCAATCACGTATCTATAACTTGTGCTTATTCTTCCCATCAAGTTTCATCCTGATCTATCCACTCTAAGCGTTTTCCAAGATATCCGGTTTCCAAGATTTCCGGTTTCCCCCTCCAGCTCCCCCAACGTCACCAGATCTGGTCGGGATTTCAAATGAGAGTTCTAAAGCAAAAGATCCTTCTAAAGATCAAATTTCATTAAGATCTGGTCACCCGTTCGTAAGTTACAAATATTTCATTTTTTATAATTTTTCCGAATTACATCCCCCCCCCAACTCTACCAAAGAGAGCGGTTCCTGTCCGGTTATTTCCGTCACATATCTTGGACTTGTGCTTATCCTTCCCACCAAGTTTCATCCCGATCTCTCCGCTTTAAGCATTTTCCAAGATTTCCGGTCCCCCTCCCAATGACACTGAATCTGGTCGGGATTTGAAATAAGAGATCTGAGTTACGAGGTAATTCTAGATTTGAAGTTTCATTAAGATCCGATCACTCTTTCGTAAGTTAAAAATATCTCATTTTTTTCTAATTTTAAGGATTAACCTTCCCCCCAACTCCCCCAAAGAAAGCGGATCCGTTCCGGTCGGTTATGTATATCGAGTATCTATGATTTATGATTATTTTTCCCACCAAGTTTCATCCCGATCCCTCCACTCTAAGCGTTTTCCAAGATTTTAGGTTCCCCCCTCCCGACTCCCCCCAATGTCACCGGATCCGATCGGGATTTAAAATAACAGCTCTGAGACACAATATCCTTCCAAATATCAAATTTCATTAAGATCCGATCACTGCTTCTTAAGTTAAAAATACCTCATTTTTTCTAATTTTTCAGAATTAGCCCTACCCCCCAGCTCACCCAAAGAGAGCAGATCCGTTCCGGTTATGTCAATCACGTACCTAGAATTTGTGATTATTTTCCCCACCAAGTTTCAACTCGATCCTATTTTTCCATTTTCTATTTTTTCCGATTTAACCGTCCCCCCGCTCCCCACAGAGGGTCGAATCAGGAAACGATACTTTCTAATTTAATCTGGTCTGGTTCCTGATACGCCTGCCAAATTTTTCGTCCTAGCTTACCTGGAAGTGCCTAAAGTAGCAAAACCGGGACAGACAGACCGACTGACCAACAGACAGACCGACATAATTTGCGATCGCTATATGTCACTTGGTAGATACCAAGTGCCATAAAAACTTGGCAAACAACTTCTTAATATCCAGAAAAAAGAGCTATTTTTCACTTATAATATATTCCGAAACAACACGGTTAATCCGGCTTAATTCAACTTGTTGTTAACTGGCCAAATACCAAAAGAAAAATGCTGATATGTCCTTTTGATAACCTGTATCTTCATATACTTCTTGAAATTTTCATCTCAGTACTTTCAGCCCTACATGTAGTTGTAATAGAAGTAGCAACAATAAATGTGGCATTAGCAGTAGTATGCACACATTGCCTTTTGGTGAGATGATCTTCAAGGAGGCACACTCGTGCCTCTATAAAGAGGCGAACCACGACAATGTTAAGCGATCTTCGGTTCCAGTGGTCGCGGAAGGATGGGGAGGGATGCATTTCGTAGCCCTAGCTCCAACTAAGAAACCTGCCAAATTTCATACCCATCCGACTTTTCCTTCATGGGGAAAATCTGGCCGAAAGTTTCGACCCACCAACCCTAGACCCCCTTTAACGTTGTCCGATCGGACTGAAATTCACAAGTTAAGGTCCCCTAGGGCCCAGGAGCTTATTCGCGAAATTTCAGCTCGATTCGATAACTCCTTCCCTGTTTTCCAGAAACCACGCATAGCCACTTAATCTTCATATTCTTTTTTTTTCTGCCACGCCTACAGGTCACAGCCGACATCGGATCTGGGTGTACGAAGACTCATTCGACGCGGAATTCTCCGAGTAAGTGCCCTTGAAAGTTTCGTAGGAAAATCTTAACCCCCCGATTTTCTAGCTTAGAAAAACCCATTTCCCCATAAGAGCCCATGTTAATTTTGAAATTCTTACAAGTTATTATTAATTGTTAGCTCACGTTAACTTTTAGATGCCCGGTTAGTTCAGTCGGTAGAGGGTGGGACTTTTAAACCTAAGATCAAGGGTTCAAGTCCCTTATCGGGCGGTTTTTTTTTCACAAAATATGAAAAAAACTTCGTTTTCTTAAAGAGTTAAAGAAGCTGCGTCCCAAAGTCGAAACTTAAAACGTACAGGAATTAGGAGAAGCAGCTGGGGGGCTGCCGCCCCCCAAAACCCTCGCTTTTAAAGACTATTTTGTACAGGTTTTTTGTTTTGTTAATTAAAAGAGGGCCTTTCTGAAGCCAAGAGCGGGGGGTTAGGGGGGCGGTAGCCCCCCACAACAAAAAACCTGTACAAAAGAGTCTTTAAAAACGGGGGGTGCCAAGTGCCTCTCCCAATTCCTGTACGTTTTAAGGTTCGACTTTGGGACGCAGCCTCTTTAACTCTTTAAGAAAACGAAGTTTTTTCATATTTTCCCTTTAAGTATTCTCTGAAAGTTCCAGCTCAATACCCAAACCACTTCTTAATATACGCTAGTTTGACAATGTGCAGGCACATAGCTTCTTTGGATTTAGTTCAAATTTTCCCTTAATACTGTAAATGGAGTAGTGTGGTAGTAGTAGTGGTAGTTGTAGTAGCATTGATAGCATGCAAATATTGCCTTTTTAATCATCTTCCTTATCGTTTCCTGAATTTCCCCAAATTAATATATCCAGTTATTCCTGTTTTACCGTTTTGAGAATATTCTAACTTACACCCCTTGTCCTGAGGACTATTGGCAGGTTGACATCCCCAAAGACATAATTACTGAGCCTTTCAATAATGCTGAGCAAAATCGCTCTCTCAAATTTTGCTCGGATATTTTTTGGGGAATGATAGGCTTGGGAGGGGTGACGTCCCTCCGTTCACTTTTGACTCATAAAAAAGGCACTAAAACTTCCGACTTGTAATCACAAAAGCTCCATCCGATCCAAATTCAATTCGACTATCCTTTCCAAGAAAACCTTAGATGACTTGGGCAAAACTTACAACCCTTGCCCAGGGGTTCTGGGGGATTGTGTGCACCCCAATAGCATTGTCAATATAATGTTAGACTCTTGGTAACACAACGGAAAAATCACAATTTCTATTGAATACTTTTTGGGAGAAGAGGATGTCAGGGAGGGGGGTTAGTTACTCTCCATCAGGTTTGACTATTAAAGAAGGCCCTTTCAATTTAAAATCGAATGAGCCTTTTTTGAAGTTCTCTGACACCAAATGGCATTCTTAAAATTTGTCTTCGGTAAGAACAGTAGTCTTCGGTAAGAGGGGGGGGGGGTTCTTAGTGATCAAATCGGATTTTTATTGATTAATCGTTGAACCCAGCTTAATATGCTTCAACACTGACTTAACAAGTAAGAACGTGACAAAGATATGCAATATATGTGCTTTTACCTTCGCACTGTTGATTAAGCCGACGGTCTTTTCTAAAATTCAAAATGAAGCACAGAGCAGTTTTCGAAACGTGTCTTATTCAAGGTAATAACATCAGGTTTATTACGAGTCGTGCCAAATACAATCGTTTCTTTTAATTAAATACGAAGCTGATTGCTGACACATATAGCACGTAACAAAGAATACAAATGACCACCAAAAACAGAACAAGTTAGTTTGAGGAGTCTGAAGTGTAAACGATGATCTTCTTTTGTGTCTTTTCGTTTAGTCTCATTTCAAAAATTTGTGCATGCGCCTCGAGACATACCGTAAAAATAGACTGCAACGAACTGAAGGATCATATGGCCTTTTTCAAAAAGTTTTCTGACCAACTTTATGATACCACAACTAGCTGTGGGAAAATAGAGAGGTTTATGTGGCATTATAGCCTGTCACGATATTTATCTCAAGACTATAGTGGAAAGAATATGGAAGAGATGTATAATTATCTAACATTTGATTTGGTCATGATTAAAACTATGGCAGACGAGTTAGATATAGTTGAACAAAACCAGTTGCACAGAATGATAGCTGATGAACTTGAAAAACTTGGAAAAGTTTTTATATCCTATTGGACGGTACTTATTCCAGAAAATTTCTCTGTGTCTGCAGTTTTGATGGAAGCCTTGAATTTTAGAAACATCCCTAAGACTTTGAGTTGTTACTCATTAGCAAAAATTCGAAGCCTCTTGAAAAAAGCTTATAATTATATTACCGGGGCTAAGTATTTCTGTAACAATCGGACAATTACTACCCAATATGAAAATTTAAAGAAAAAGTTTAGCTTTTTAGACTATGGTTTCAATGACGAATTTTTACCCAATTTCAAAATTTACAGAAATGAAAGTTGTGTTTCTAGATTTGGGCTTGCCAAGTTCACCAAATGTTTAATCCAACCATGGGGTCAATCAAGACACATGCTAAAATCGATCAAAATCCAATCAATCTTGAGGCAAAATTTCAGAATAATATATGAAATATTGGAAGAATTTCAAAAAACAAGACACTATATTGAAGAGAAAAAAGCAGAACTTGTCTGTACTAGTAGAAAAATAAAAGTTGTCACAAACTTGTTTTGTCAGGATAAACAGGTCATTCGGAATTTAACCGGACCGGTTGCAGTCCCATCACTGTCTCTTGTTAGTCCATTCTCTCATAAAACCTTTCAGTCTTTCTTCCCTGACATTTTAAAAATAATCGAGAATCTTCAATTCAGTAAATGGAACTTTTTGTCATTTCCCCTTGTTCTTGAATCCAATCACGTTGTAGCAGCTGAATCAAAAATACACGCGTGTTCAACAATTGCAAGAAATATCCAAAATATTAGTAAAGCCACTAGCTCAAAGGGTATATTTCTTCAGTTCCGTTTATTCGAGGATCAAAATTTAATACAAGCAAGTCAAGAATGGTTTCAACTTTTATGCTTACCGATTATTTTAAATGTCGTGAAACGAATGGAAAACTTGCATAGTATAAGTGTTTTTTCTGGAATGGATCGTTATGCAAAAGGATGCTCCAAAAAAGAAGACATCAGAAGAGCTAGTCAATTCCTAGATACCGGTGAATACAAACTTTCAAAGGACCTAGATGGCTCTAGCTCAAAAATTTTATCGAATACTGATGAGACAGGTGAAAATACTTTTAACTGTAGTTCATACAATGAAGTGATAATCAATATTACTACAATTGTCAAGGACAGTAGAATACTGGTAACAAATTTTCCTTATACTGACAGATCAAGCTTTTGTGACTTTCCATGTGGGTCAAATCATTCCAATTTAAGCTTTTTGATCCATAAAGATGACAATAAATCGCAAGACCCTGTTAAGGACATTGCAGTGCCTTTTTTTCGACTAAAAAGAAAGAAAGTAGACATTGGGTCATCCTTTTTTCAATCCAATTTTTTACTAAAGTATGTCGTCCCTTAAAAATGTACTTTAGAAACAGTAGGAGTAAAAATAAAGCATTACCATTGTGGTTATGTCTTAAAACGAATACAAATTTACACGTTTATATAAGCACATATTGTGAAAATAGGGTTTCGTCAAAGCGAAAATGTTAGACTTAAACTCCCAAGGTTTGGGCGGGACGGAGGAGGTGTTGTCTGTAAAAAATAGACCAATGAGCATTGCTAACTTATAAGAATGAAAACTGACGCTAGTGTGAAAAAATCACTAACCTCACCTAACGATTGGCTTCCTTTACCACTTTTATTAAAACCCTGCAATTGCGCTTCAAAATTAAAATCAGATACTTTTTCTTTACTGATTTTGACAGTTACACTGATTGATTATTACACGAAAAAAACGTCCAAGAAACGTCAAATGCTAGATGGTGTTGGGTACTTGTTTCTTTCTCACCCTAGCGCCAGCTACACACTCGTAACGTACCAATGCTCATTTGATCGCCGTTTTTAAATTTAATGCAAAAACTTTCTCTTTTACGATTACACATAGTAAATATATTCCAAGTACGACATTGTATATACACGACATATTTCGTGTATATACATTTTATGAAGCTGTAGCTTATCAATCGAAGAGACCACAAAGTCGGAATTCCCCGTAAAAGCTATTTTCTAACTTAAATGCTTTCCAGTTGGTTGATATGAAGTTAAAAGCGGCTATTTATCCAGAGTCACCTGAGAGCATTAGATATTTTTTCAATACCCTAACAGCTGTGTAAATATATGTTTAAAAAAAAATCATTCGAAGTTAACTGATGGAAAGTTTTTTTTTACCAAACGTACAAATTCAAACTTTCCGTATAGTGCTTTTATTTGGGAAGGGAAAAAACAAGGAGTCAAGGTTTTTCTTTTCTTTTAAAAAAAGGCTTTTTTAGACATCTTAGCTCAGTGGTTTAGCTAAGTTTTTTTTGCAAAAGCTTTTTGCAAAAAAAAAAAACAAATAAAAAACAGCTTGTATTAAATACATTCAGTTCCGATGTCTAATAAAGATGACAGCGAAAAAAAAGAACACAGGATAAGAAAAGAAAAAGAAATGCTGGGTAAGTAGACACAAGAGCCATTCTCAATCTCGGTACATAAACTCACACAAAAAAAAAATATTCAAATCCTCATGTTCCTTCATCATAAATAAACAACAATCTTTAAATTTTCCTTCCTAATCTTTACTGAGATTACTAAGATATTTCAATTAAAATTCTACATTTCAAATTATATTCATTTGGAACTAACAGTATTTAGTACCTAATTGAGAACCTAGATTTTCCAGAAAGAGCAGAAGAAATTTGATGTATTCTAGAAGGTCTAAAAGCTGAAAAGGCGGCAAAATCAGCAAATATCTAGCGTTGCTAACTGAATAAATAAAAAGGCATATATGAATATGCATAAACAATTAATTACACATCCGAACACTTAATTGCATAAATAAATTTTCATTGAGGAGAAATCCAAAATCACTTATAGAAGACAAAACACAAGTAACCTTAGGTTCACACACAAGAAGTTGCTGCAATAGGCAATTTTCGTCAATCGCGTCAATTGGCAATTTTCGTTGCCTTGTTGTTCACACAGGATTTTCGCATCAGCAAACTTTTATCAAACAGTTCGTGGTAACGAACTGTAGTAAGGAGCGACCCGGCTCAATAGTAACCAAAACTCTAAAAAATAGAATTTTGATGCCAATACATACATCAAAAGAATCGCATTTTAATGCTGATTTTAAATATATAAGTTTCATCAAGTTTAGTCTTACCCATCAAAAGTTACGAGCCTGAGAAAATTTGCGTTATTTTAGAAAATAGGGGGAAACGCCCCCTAGAAGTCATAGAATCTTTACGAAAATCACACCATCAGATTCACCGTATCAGAGAACCCTACTGTAGAAGTTTCAAGCTCCTATCTACAAAAATGTGGAATTTTGTATTTTTTGCCAGAAGGCAGATCATGGATGCGTGTTTACTTGTTTTTTTGTTTTTTTTTTCTTTTTCCCAGGGGTGATCGTATCGACCCAGTTGTCCTAGAATGTTGCAAGAGGGCTCATTTTAACGGAAATGAAAAGTTCTAGTGCCCTTTTTAAGTGACCAAAAAAATTGGAGGGCACCTAGGCCCCCTCCCAAGCTAATTATTTTACCAAAGTCAACAAATCAAAATTCTGAGATAGCCATTTTATTCAGCGTAGTCGAAAAACCTTATAACTATGTCTTTGGGGACGACTTACTCCCCCACAGTCCCCGTGGGAGGGGCAACAAGTTACAAACTTTGACCAGTGCTTACATATAGTAATGGTTATTGGGAAGCGTACAGGCGTTTTCAGGAGGATTTTTCTGGTTGGGGGAGGGGTTGAGAAGAGGGGGATATGCTGGGGGAACTTTCCATCGATAGTTTGTCATGGCGGAAGAAAATCTCCATGAAGGGAGCGCAGGATTTACTAGCATTATTTAAAAAAAAATGAAAAAATAAATATGAAAAAGTTCTTTCAGCTGGAAGTAAGGAGCAGCATTAAAACTTAAAACAAACAGAAATTATTACCCATTTGAGGGGCTCACCTCCTCCTAATACCTCGCTCTTTACGCTAAAGTATTTTTAGTAATTTCAACTATTTATTCTACAGCTTTTGTGATTCGGGGGTCATTCTTAATGAATTGGGACAAAATTTAAGCTTTAATGTAAAGAGCGAGGATCTGACAAGGGGGGAACCCCCTCATATATGTAATAAAAATATGAGAATACAAAAGTTCTTTACTTAAGCTAATTTATAAGTTACGTAAATCTTTTACTAATAAAAATATTCGTAAAAAATCAAAAATTCTAGTTGCCTTTTTAATTAACCAAAAAACCGGAGGGCAACTAGGCTTCCTCCCCCGCTCTTTTTTTCTCAAAATCATTCGATCAAAATTATGAGAAAGCCATTTAGCCAAAAAAAAAATGCAAATTTTGTTTTAATTATTCCTCTGCGGAGAGCCAAAATCAAAACATGCATTGATTCAAAAACGTCCAGAAATTAAATAAAAAAAACAAGTTTTTTTAACTGAAAGTAAGGAACGACATTAAAACTTAAAACGACCAGAAATTACTTCGTATATGAAAGAGGCTGCTTCCTCATCAACGCCCCGCTCTTTACGCTAAAGTTTTTTACTGTTTTAAAAAGAAAAATTGAGAGAAAGAGTCAAACTTCAGCGTAAAGAGCGAGGCGTTGATGAGGAAGCAGCCTCTTTCATATACGAAGTAATTTCTGGTCGTTTTAAGTTTTAATATCGCTCCTTACTTTCAGTTAAAAAAACTTGTTTTTTTTATTTAATCCGCAAAAAAAAATTGAAATTAAAGCAGATGAGAAAAATGAAACAAAAAGATGCTCTGCTTCTATCTCTTGTTGCAAGGAGGAGAAAGAGAAAGAGGAATTCTGTAAGCTTTCCTAGTCTTTCCTAGCTTTTGTGACTTTTTGCTTTCTTTTCTTATGTTAAAGAATTAAACTGAACAGCCATTATCAGCTTCTCAATAATATTATCCGCATCTTCCATTATGTTGCTGTTGCGTACAGAAAATTGCTATAAAAATTGCTTCGTCGCAAGATTAAAGTTGAGTTTTTTTCAACTCTGCGAAGTTGCTCAACGGAGCAACTAAAATTGCTCAAACTGGCAGCTAAATTGCGGCGATGGGTGATTTTTGCTCCTGTTTGAACATGTGTGTGAGCCCAGAGTAGGAAGGGAAAAACGAACTAGAAAAATTATTTATAACTCACGTCTCCCCAAGCCGAATCCAAATCTGGTGCTGGACAAATCAGGTACCCCTTTTCTTCTTCTTCATGTTTAATTTTCTTCGCTACCGAGTGACCATTTAGGTCAGAATTACTTTTGCTTCTGATTAGCTTCCTTTTCAATTTATTCAGTTGCAAAAAAACTGGTGTTCGGATTCCAAGCATTTCTGTCACGGGGATCTAGAATACGTAAGATATATATATAGAAATATAGAAATATACATTGATCTTCAACTCACGAATAAATTATTCATGACGGACGTTTTCTTGAGATCTTACGTACTTATTCAAAAGAAAAATTAATGTAGAAAGATTAAAACCATTGCTTTTTTGTCTCTAATTCCAACTAAAAACTAAATATGTCCTTAGTCTCGAGGGCCTAAAACAGCTAATAATTACAGCAATGTTCGCACAAGTATTTGCCCTAAGCGAGGATGTGGGAGGGGTGGGGGAATCACAGGATTTTTTAAAAGGAGGATCAAAAAGGCGGATAAGAGCGTATTCTTAAGATCGAATCTTTTGTTCTCTTTGGGAAAGGGTCTTTAAGCCAGAATCGTTCAAAGAAGAGGGGAGGGGTAAGCTGTCCCGGGTCCTCCCTTTCATCACATTTTTCATGGCTTCTTTTTGCTTATATATGATCCGAGAGGGGGTGCTGTAATTAATTTTGCCCAGGGCACCACCACACCCTAGGAACTGTTCAGCTTTCAGGAGACTTTACGAGACGATTCCAGCCCATCTCCTCCCATCCTATAGATTAGTTATTCACAACGTGAGGTGCAGGCTCCAATAGCGGGGCGTGGAGTCATGGGCTGGACGAGCACCCTTTAGCGCTGGCTATACCTTAGAGCCTCAATTTTGAAAAAGCAAAACAGTTTTTATGTGACTGGCGTCAGATTCATATGCATTTAATGACCAAAAAAGATACATAATAGTATTTCAGCAGCGTCATGCACTGTATAAAAGGTGTTTATGTAGATAATATTTTCCTTAGCATCAAATATGTCCAGAAAAGGGCCTAAAAAATAAAAATATCAAATTGATGTACCGAATACCAAAGGCCTTTATAGCTTCCTTCGGGTGAATAAATTTAAAAAAACAAAATTCGACTATAACGAGGGGGACATCAGGATTTTAGACATGCCTAGGTAGGGCAAGGCACAAAATCGGTTGCGATGAAACGATTAAGAATTCGTTGTATATTTTGAAAAATAAAACATAATGAAAGAATTTCCGAGTCTGTTACATTTCTGCAACCGACGACTCGATCCCGCTGCAGACTTTATTCAAAAGCACAGAAACAGTAGACAAAATAAGAAGGTCTTGTCCAATATGAAGCGTACAGCGGTACAATACTAACCCTAACCCAAATTCATCAACTATTGGGGCTGATTTCGTCTAGAGTCAGTTTAAAAAAAATAAGTTAGAGATCACGCTGGATAGACTGGTTGCAATCTTAAACATTAAAAATCACCAAAATCAGAAAATAACACTTCCTTATATATGATAGTATAATACATAAGCTAAAAAATGACTTCTGCAGCACAAATCACACCACATAAGCTCACAAAAAACGCTTCAAATTAACAAAATGAGCTATCAGGAAATATAAATTTATGAAACAATGCGCTTGTTAGAATAGGCAAATGGTAATAAGTGAAAATTTGGTCCTCCCTTAAGTGCAACACTGTCATATTTGCCTTTTCGGTTCTAAGTTCAGGTTAAAAGTTCAGTGTTGTTTTTTTCTGTTATCGATTTTGTTTTCAGCATTTCTATCATCCTAAAGACCTTGAAAAAAATACCTCTTGAGGGGGATGCCCTCCATTACCGCTACAAACACCATCAAACTAAAGGTCGCTTTTCTGCTGGTACGACAGTTTCGCTCTCAATGGACGCTATTTTAATGAGCAATAGGGGTTTTAAGGATTTTTTAGCTTTAAAATGAAGTTCTCAAATTCAAAAGATGTTTCAATTTTAAAAAAAAAGCACAAAATAATTCCGTTCCATTGGTGCATATTTGGGACCATAATAATAACAGACACTAAATACATCGCAGCTTCCTCTGTTTTCCGCCCTCCAGCCCGAGCAGACACTTAATAACAATAAAATTAAGAGAAATTTCCGCCAATCACAGCCCACTGATAAATTATGAAGACAGTGCATTCAGATGAGAGTACGATCGAGACCTGAGGACAGCAGAGCTGTCACTTCGACCGCAGTTTGAGGACCTCACTGCCACAACCCCACTCCAAGACGTCTGGCGAAGCTTTGTAGATGCCCTATGTGCCACACCTGGCCCTGGAGGAACTAAGATAAGGTAAATAAAACAATTGTTGATAATTGTCATTCATTCATAATATATCGTTCACATATAGCTTTACCGTCTTTTGAAGGAGCCAAGAGGCCCCCATGACCCCAGCTACAATAAGAGTGCATTCCAAACCGTACAGAAAATTCTAGGGGAAAATTCCGA
Organism: Artemia franciscana; assembly: GCF_032884065.1. Classification (NCBI taxonomy): domain Eukaryota; kingdom Metazoa; phylum Arthropoda; class Branchiopoda; order Anostraca; family Artemiidae; genus Artemia; species Artemia franciscana. The sequence goes on from NC_088866.1 coordinate 18,978,561, forward strand.
CACAGCTGTCGGTGTCAGGGGTATTTGATGAAGATCGTACATCCAAACCAAGAATTTCGTTTGGATGTACAGTTTGGTTGGATGGTTTGGTTCAGTGAGGTGAAAATACTAGGTGTCATTTCATCACATGATTGCAACTGTACTACCCATATTAATAGTGTGACCCGTAGAGCAAATGCATCTCTGCAAACCCTTTCAAAAATGCGTCGCTTCGGGTGTAACACCCACAGTCTTCTGCGGGCATACCTGTGCTACGCACGCCCCATACTTGAATACGCCTGTCCCGTCTGGGGCCTGTCTGTATTGAGAACCACCTATCTAATGCAGGAACCTAAGTCAGTCCAAAAACGGGGCAACCAGGATCATCCTGAGTAACAGAGACATTTCCTGCCACGATGCCCTAGCAACCCTTGAACTCCAAAATTTGGGATTCTGTTTGGGCGAGCTTATCCTGAGTTTTGGCAAAATACTGCTGTCTAATCCTGCTCACCGTGATATTTTACCACCAGAAGCCTTGACAGTCAGCCGTACGAGACGGAAACTAAAACTTGTGCCTGAGGGTGCTCGGACAAACCCTACCAGAACTATTTTGTCCCGTTTATTACGTCAATATACAATAGTGCATAATAACATGCTTTGTATTTCAACATCAAATTAGCCATTTGAGCTACGATTGTTATTTAAATATACCTTTCTCTCTTTCTCTCTCTCTCTATTACAACATTTATAATGTGGTGCTTGAACGAAAGCATTTCACCTATTAGAACCCGTCCGAAAATGTCAACACACAGGGGCCCCAACTTACGAAAGTACTTGGGGGCGCGGGGTCAAGGATTTTTTTTATGAAGATAAAAAAAGACCCCTGTCTACGTGAGGCTTCGATGCCATTCGAGGGCTCAGCGAGCTGACACTGAAAAAGACAACTTTGATTGTTCAGTGTTAAAAGACAATTTGTATCCGTGCATTGGTTTTCTTCAAAAATTTTAGTAACTTTATTTTGAAAGATTCAAAGTTCCAACTGGCCATTAGTGAACCATCTGCAAATGTTTTTAACTCATCCTGGGGTTCTACAATTACACCCAACGTCATTTGTAGATTACATAATTTGCAGACGTAGGGGTTGCGACTTACAAAAGTCAGTACAGGCAGACGATCTTTACATGAACAAGAAACAACAGCGGACCCAATGTAGCGCCATGCGGCACTCCGAAGTTTACCACAGCATCATTCACGGCATCAGTTTCTGTATATATTCAATTTTCAAGGTAAGACTTGAACCATTATGAAGCTTGGCTACAAATCCGACAAGATTGAACCTACCTAGTAGTGTTTCATAGTGAACACTTTCAAAACTTATTAAAACTTCAAAATTTTAGTGAACACTTTAGAGCAACAGCAATCAATATTATATTATTATTAATAAAGAGTTCACGGTAACAAAATATCAATTGATACGTCAAAAAAAATAAATAGCTTTTATGCTGATTAATATATATATATATATATATATATATATATATATATATATATATATATATATATATATATATATATATATATATATATATATATATATATATATATATATATATATATATATATATATATATATATATCATTAAGTTTAATGTTACCCATCAATGCTACGAGGCTGAGAGTGAAACTAAGAAAATTTGTGATTTTCGAAATAGGGGGGGGGGCACCTCCAAAAAGCCATACGATTTTAATTATATTCATACCATCAGATTCAGAATATCAGGGAAAACTACCGTAGACGCTTCAATATCCTGTATACAAAAATACAGGATTTTGAATGTCTTGGCATAAGAAACATAACGGATGCATTTTTTTCTTCTTTTTGAGGGGTGCTCATGTCGAACCAAGGGCCCTACAAAATCAGAAGTGAGCTCACAAAAAAATTGGAAGGCAGCTAGCCCCCCTTCTCCACCCCGTTTCCCCCAAATATACCTAATAACAATTTAGAACAACCATTAGATTCCGCATAGTTAAGAGGTACAGAAGTTAATAGTTAAGAGGTACAGAGGTACAAACGCCTTTGAGAATGATATGACCCGTCAGAGTCCCTAAGGAAACGGTTGTAAATTACGAAATTTGTTTGTAGTTCAGATTGTTCGTAGTATTGTTATTGGGACTATTATTGAACGATAGTTCTGAGATATCAAATCGGCTTAAAATGTCAGAAAATAGCTATTTAATCTCCCAGTCTCAGAAGAAAGGCAGGTGACCAATACAGCACTTTAATCAGTATAAACATACTAAACATACGCAAGATATTTTTTTTTTTGGGGGGGGAAGATTTCCTGCAAGGGAGATTTCCCGCGGGGATAATTTTCTGTGGGGAAAAAAGTTTCCATTGGAAATTTTCCGGGAGAAAATTTGCTTGGGGAGGGGAGGAAAGGATCATATCTGAATATCATATCCCAGCATAATCTGAAAAACGATGAGAAATAACATATATGTTTTCAACTGAAAGTAGGGAGCAGCATTAAAAACAAAAACGAATAGAAATTATTCGGTTCATGAGGGGGGCTGCCCCTTCCTATACCTTGGCTGTTTACACAAAAGTTTGAATTTTGGCACAATCCTTTCGAGTAGACTGTTCAACACAAGGATCGTTGAATTTGAATGAAATTCAAACCCAAAGATCCTTGAAGCCCCCCTCGCCCTCATATACGGAACAATGTCTGTTGCCCTTACATTTTTTATGTTTTTCCTTACTTTCGGTTATAGAAACTTTTTTCTTATTTAATTACCACCTGAAAGCACAGCTACGGGTCCAGCACACTTGAATCACGAAGCAAAAATTTAGTAATTGCTCTAGAGGCCATCTTCTAAAAGAATGATAAGGACAATGGATTAAGAAAAAAAATGAAATAACCTTGTCAATTTTATATGGAGTTTACTCTCAAGGAACATTATCGTAATTCACTGGGTTTAAAGGGTTCTTCCAGAACAGAAAAATATATGAACTTCAGTTGAAATGAAGTTTGCTGCATCTTGAGATGGAGTTTACTCTCAAGGGAGTTTGTAAAGGGTCTTTAAAGAAAGAAAATGATAAAAATACTTAGACTTCATCTTTAGATAAAGTTTTCTCTCAGGTGATAGTATTTTAAAGCAGCAAACTTGGTTTTAAAGAAAGAAACAAAAATTCTTACCTTAAGGTCAGCTTTAGATGAAGTTTGTGTCACCTTGAAGTCATCAAGACCCACTTCTATCTGAATGTTGGCCAAGCCCTCAATACCTATTGCTTTGTTCAATAACTGCTTTTGGTTTTTCAAAAATTCTTCAGATTCCTCTGCAAGAAAAGAAGAGATAAATTCTAAATTAAAAAACCACCTTCAAAAAATTAAAGCATAAGCATTACTCAGCCTATAAGGTTTACTACTTCAGAACTTCGTGTTAACCTGAACCCACGAGCAAATATTTTATATGCCCGTATATATCGCTTCATAGAAATATTTTCGATCATTTTATGGAAAGAAAGATTTTCAATCAACTAATGGAAGGGGGAATTGAATATTTCGACTGTCTTGGTTTCAGGTCACAATCAGTCACTATTTATGGGGAGATTACCCCCCCCCCCCGACCAAGTGTTCAAGCAAGCGCTATTTCAAGAATTATTTAAAATGAAGCAAAGAAACAAAAAAGGCAAACTTTTATAGTAGATTCATATATCATGCAAAAAATTAGTGAAAACATTTGGATAGTTGCGCATGTAATACTGCAGAACATTCCTAAATGTCAAAGAGCTTTATAATTTTTATTAATTTTTAAAACTGAGTTTGTCCAATGGGCGTAGAGCTTGAACCTTAAAATGAATAGGACTTATTATTGCTTCTACAATGACGCAGCGTATATCCGGAAAGGTCAATCAAAGGTTATTGAGCGTTATTTAAATTAGTCTTTCATTGTCCGCAGGCTGTTTAAGGACTTTTCTATCCACAATCGCGTTTTCTTGCATTTCCAGTAAAACCCAAGCTTTTCAAAACTGTACAAACATTTGAATTTTTTTTCGTTGGGGAGCTGGAGGGGAAAGTACACAAAAAAGGAGTTATGAGCCTCACTTGAAGTGTTTTCGGCCATGGAGATTATAAAAACACATTTTATATGCTTCCTAGCTTTCCAACTCCAGAAGTGACGCCAAAATCGCCATTTTGGTGCCATATAGCACTTTACGATGGTGTTATCAAGACAAATTTACAAAAAAAAGGACATACATATGATCAAGAACTTTGAAATAACCCATTAAGCATATCTCTCTGATGTTGCACTAGGCTGCTAATTTTACTAGTCAGCAGAACTACCAATGAATACAAAACCTATTAAGGAGAATGGGAGGGGGAATTTACACGAGTTGGGATTGTAAACCACCAGCGAAGCGTCTTCGACCAGGGTAATGATAATAGTATCCGTTTACTTACACTTGTCTTTCTACCTGAGATATGGTACCAAAACGTGCCATTTTTGGTGACATTCAGAAACTACAGATGGCGTTACCGAGATGAATTCATGAAAAGGAAGAATATATGAATATTAGCTTTTCAATGAGTCATTAAATATCTCTCTACCATTTTGCGCCATTCTTTTAGCCTTGACAGGAAAAAAGGAAAAAAAGAGACAGTCCAGTAATGTACATGCATTAATGCACGAAACACTTCACTTATACACAAGTTTATTTTCTTTGCCGTTCATGGTGGAGACTACAACAAGGTGTTTGAGATACGCAACACACGTTAATGATGCACAAAACACTTCAGGGATGCACAATTTATTTTCTTTGACATTTAAGGTGGGGACTAAAACAAGGTATTGAAGATGCACAAGACACTTCAGGGATGCATGGGTTATTTTCTTGGCCGTTCAAGGTGGGACTACATCAAGCTGTTGGATATGCGCAAGACACCTCAGTGATGCACAAGTTTTTTTGTTTTTTTTTTTTTTTTGCTTTTCAAGGTGAGAACGGTAACAAGGTGTTAGTGATACAATGGACATTTCAGGGATGCAGGAGTTATTTTCTTTGCCGTTTAAGGTAGACTTCAACAAGGTGTTGGAGGTGCGCAAGGCCCCTCAGTGATGCACACATTGTTTTTTTGCTTTGAAGGTGAGGACGGTAACAAAGTGTTAGTGATGCAAAGACACTTCAGGGATGCATGAGTTATTTTCTTAGCTGTTCAAGGTGGGACTGTAATTCTACTTCATGGTGTTTTCGACCCCAACAATTCAAATGATGCAATTTTCGTTTCGATCCGCCACCATTTTGAAGCGGTTTCAAGGTCTTTCAAAATTTCCCTAATTTTCTGTCACAATCCATTTTTATTATCAAGATCAACTGAATTAATAGTTACCATTCCTGAATCAGCATAAAATGGCTTTTTTTCACTCGACACTTTTTTATAAACCCATTTTTAAACTTCCAGTTTCTATGGGCTATGGTTTACTCTTTACTAGGTTAAAGCTATCGCTAGCTACAACCATGCAACTGCACTACTAGATTGCACCTGCAGCCATGATGACACGAATCAAATTTGCTGCTGTAACCATGACGAGATGAATCAAATCCAACAATCTCTTTAGTTTGAATTGCTCTCTAGACAGTACGTGTATCGTGGTTATTTATGAGATAACATACTTATTCATGCTTGCCTCTTCCTTAGTTCAATTATTGTGATATATATATATATATATATATATATATATATATATATATATATATATATATATATATATATATATATATATATATATATATATATATATATATATATATATATATATATATATATATATATATATATATATATATATATATATATATATATATATATATATATATATATATATATATATATATATATATATATATATATATATGTATATATATATATATATATATATATATATATATATATATATATATATATATATATATATATATATATATATATATATTTATATATATATATATATATATATATATGTGTGTGTGTGTTTCTAAAAAAACGCACACTCGAACAAACAATTAAAATAACTCACCACATTCAATGTTAAACTTGGATTCGGTTGTTGCATCTAATGTAGCAGCTTTCATTAATATTTCATCAATATTGAAAACCAGCAATGGAGATTTTTTTGTCATGTCTTCCACAGCTCCTACACTTGCAGGAGGATCCCATTTTGGAGCATGACATAGTACAGATTCCAAACCCTAAAACAAAAGAAGTCATATGGGGAATCGATCTTAATTATATTAGGAGTTAGATAGCCACCGTCCTCCAGGTGAATCTGAGTCTCGTACCTAAAGGCATTTTATAGACGCATCCCTCCCCATTATCCTACAGTCACAGATATACATTTTGATTTAAAAACCGACGTTTTTACAACGATTAGCAAAATTTGTCTACAAACAACACACTTTCCCAGTTACTTTTCCATGGGTTATCTCTTAACATACAAAACGTTATGACCTGTTAGCACTAGTAGTAATATTGGACCAGGCTTATCAACGGAACAAAATACATGAAGAGGCTAGACTTATAAGATTCATTCCTCAAGCTAGCGGCCCATCTAGTAGATATCAACACCTGTAGTTTTTTCAAGGGTGATGTGCAATAGGGTGTCTAAAAATCGATTAGATTAAGGGAGGATTTGTTCGTAGAGGTTCAATTTTTCAAACATTTTTTTTTTTTGATTTGCTTCTTCTAATCCGTGAAAATATCCGTGGTGATTTCAAACGTACATTTTGTGAGATGCACGTACATTTTGAGATAACTTCACTTAGCTTGGTAGCATTTTTAGTAAAGACGACGGGTGCAGTGAAGATGTTAAAAGTAAAATAACGTCCCTTTTCACAGTTGAAAACAGTTTAGAAGAATAGGAAGATAAATCTGCAAACAATAATCAGAATATTGGAAGCTAGTGATAAAAATGGTCAAACATGGTTTGTCTGAAGAGGAAAAGGAGGGAAGCTTTGAACAGCTTGGGATGGAGGAGAGTGCTTAGCTGTAGTGGCCTCAGGTGGCTCGGTGCTGCGGTGAATTATTAGTGGTAGCAGTAGTATTTTGTACGATGTGAGCTTATTACTTAAAAGAAATATGTTTAATAAGGACATTATTCGGATTGTCGTTTTAAAGATATTTTCAAGTGTGAATTGTTTAAAACGACAACTCAAACACAGATCGAAGATATATATCCAAAACCAAAAGAAAACTCTATCTTTTCCTATTAAATAAAACAGAAAAAACGGAAAACAAAAATCAGAAATTGAAGTCAGTCAAAGAAAATTCTCTACTAAACCTTCAAATTTCCAACTGTTCTGTACAGCTGTAACATATGTAGTTTGTTAAGTTAAATGGACAGTTATATTTGTTATGCACATGACACATAACACTGGCCCAATTAGAAAAATCCTTAATGAGACAGTGTGACCCTACACATACCAAGACGTGAATAGACTTAGAAAAAATGAATATTATTAGACTTAGAATCGACAAAAAAAATAAAACTAATCAACTGCAATGAATAACCTATACAAACAGGTATAATGGCCCGTTTTTTCATTAAAGAAATAGTTTTTGTATGATTATCTCTTACTCTTTTTTACTACCATTTTCTATTTTATTAACTTTTTTGAAGAAGTACCATCTATCTAAAACAATCATTAGTTATAGTAAAACCATAGGTGGCGTGCCATCTGCCAGTGTTAACAATCCGATAAGGAGACATAGATGTCGGGGAGAGAAAAATAAAACAATGAGGTGTACAGGATGTGCTGTTACTGGACTAATGGCCAGCCGTGAAAACTGACGGTCGCTGCAACAAGTTTTGAGCAAAACCTAGCGAAAATCACATGTTTAAACCACCTACAATATCGAATCTAGAGATAATCAAAGAAACCGCTGTATATCATATCCAGTAGAACCCATTATTTCCAAAGCTTATAGTTTTCGACGGGCCTAACATGCCCAATTTCCTCTTAGATCTATCAACTTTAAAGTACTACTCCGAAGCAATAACACAGCTATTGCTACCGTGACGGACACTTGAAACCTTGACGGTGTTACAGAACAGATAGCTTTGTACGAACCTTTTTCTAAGTACTCAAAGCAGCCAAGGTGGCATCAGGTTCGACGGCAGTATAGAAATCTATGCGCAGAAAGACATTTTGCCCAGTCTTCTACCCGAGCTCATAAATCAAGATCATAAGGTAAATGGGTAATGTACAATAATGCTGGCTTGTCTGAATAATAGTAATGTTATTACCCAGAGAGTGCACAAAACAGGTATGATCCAGTTTTCCACTTTAGAAACCGCTTTCATTTAGAAACCGAAACAATAGTGCTGCTTTTATAATTGTATGCAATCTTAACCAGAAAAAAAGTCTGGCTAGCCACTATTTATTCTCTTAGGCAGATTGTGATAATTCCTAATCACATCTGGCAGTACTTTCGATCTTATTCCATATCAATGAGGACTTATACCACCCCTGGCATCATTCAGACCAGTTGACTTGTCTGATCACTATCCCCTATCTCTCAAAGCCAATGAGACAAAACCCAAGCTTCCACGGATCACCACTAGACCACTAAACCAATGCCTGATTCTGCAAACTGTGAATATGGCCACTGGATCGCCAAATATGACGTATTCGCTTAAAATGGACGTACACTGGGGTCTAACGACGTTAATACATTTCTCACTTCCATTTGTACTAGTTTCCCATCCAATACTTCCCAAGAGCAAACCTCGCTTCTCGGTGATTGTCCCTGCATAGAGACAGTAGTCTTCAATGGATTTGAGGTGTACACTGAAGTCAGGAAAAGCGCAAACAAACGTCTCTCCTTTTAACCGCAAAATCCCTGCAAAGCTTGTAAGTGAATTTACTTTTTTCACATTTCTTCCGCTCTCGGTTCTTAGAAATCCATGCTTTGCGTCCACAACTTTCCCTAGATCGTGGAAAAAATCCTACCTCCGTGCAATTTCCCAGTTGTCACTATTGCAAGGTATTACAAGGAAGTGACAGAATCCGTTCGTCCTGCAGCAACTACTAGAACAATTAGGCCAGACTACCGACTGATATCAATATGGCAAACTCCATAAATGTGGGATATTTGATGCCTAGTCAGAATACTTACTCAGATCCTAAAGTTTCTTGGAAAGCAAAGCTTTTTGACCTAGCAGCAATCGACTTTCGCAAAGCTTTTGATTTCCTATAATATCTGGTGGCATGTCTAAACGTGAAATGAATAGGTGCTATATACACTCTCTCCTCGAATACGCCTGTCCTGTCAGGGGCCCGTCTACATTATAATCCACCAATAAAATGCGGGAACTGGAGTCAGTCCAGAAACGGGCAACGAGGGTAATTCTCAGTGAGGGAGCTTTTTGTGATTAGGTTCTGATTCTCTGGCTCGTTTTGTAAGTTATCCTCCTTGCACTACAAAAAAAACTATTTGTTTGGCTATAAGCTCGCTTTCCATGGTTAAAGAATCCTCTTTTTTTAATGAATGAACAATCATATTCCTTTATAAAACTGATTCATAAAGTAAATCACTGTATTTAAAATATGTTTAGACCAAACAGAAAAAAGCATGAAACAATGAATGCCAGTCTCCATCCATGCAAGTTTTTTTTTAATAATCTAATCTGTATAGTATGGGAGGTATAGTTGAATACCGATTAATATTGATTAACATAAGCCATTTATTAACATTATTTTTGCTATGCTTAGTTTAATCCAGAATTCTATATTAATGAGCTAAATTTCTTATCGTTTTCCTGTTTATTCAACTTCGATTTCGTGACAATTAAGAGGGCTTCAGTATCTGATTCAACCTCTATATTTGACTCGCCTCTGAACCGGTATAGAGTGAGAAAATGGCTGGCAAACTGTCTAAATAATTAAATGCTTTGAATTTAAGACCAAGTAAGACTAGTTTCTAATTCAATTGTCAAGATTACTGACATCTCAGCCACATATTATATACTGATCTATATTAATTACTAAAGTAGGAAAACAGTCTTCCTTTCTCCTTCTACCTTTCTTTTTTTATGGTGTATGTTTATTTGTGTGTTTGTGCTGTTACATTGGTGATTTGTTTTTTCATTTTCATTATAATAAATTAAAAGGCTAGCACTGTACATCATTCTGAACTTTTAGAAATACAGATTTGTTATTATTTTTTGTAATCTGCAGCCTTGGAGCAAAAATAACAATAAAAAATTTATTATCATTAATTGAGCTATGGAGTACACCAACTATGGTCTATAAATTACTAAAGGATTGATTGATTTACTAATTCACAACGAGATTTTACTAATAACGTGAATTAGCTATCGTGAACTAGAGCCAAGCCAATCAGAGATTTTTAAAAAAATGTTCAGCCAATCAAAAAAATCAAATTAGCTCAAATTAATGCTACATCAGTATTAGTAAAATTTCATTGAGAATGTCCTTAAGTAAACAAGTGAAGAGAAATCTTACCTGAGATGCTGCAAGGCGTGTGTCCCAATTAGAGCTTCGAATATAATCGAGAAGTTTAGATAACAGTTTAGGAAGCTCATATGGATGTAAACGCTGCACCTCTCCAAGTTGTTTAGCTGCTGCTTGCCTTGTTACATTTGAGGATCCCGAGTCTAAGAGCACAAATAGTCGATCGAGTCTGAATAAAAGAAAAAAAAATACTTGAACATATTATTATGCCCATGACAGGTACAATGTTTTCTAGAGGAATGGCCTACAGCTTGTTTTGGGTACCCAACTAACTGACCGTATGTCAAACAGTTGGCAGTACAAAAAGTGTGGTTCAATACCGCTTTCTAGGGCTATAATGAGATAAAGGTTGAGATGACTATGGCACATTCTATGGATGAAGGATGACAGATACCCAAAGATAGGCCTTTCCAGTCAACCGTCTAGGGCTAAACGGAAAGCAGATTGTTCTTGGTTGGGGTGGATGCCAGAAGTAAAAATTTAGGAAAATAAGGACAACCTGGGAGGGTGTAAAGAGGGAGGCTTTAGATTGGGGATAGAGGCTTTAGAAGAAGAATAGATTGCAATGGAGGAGGAGCGTGTGTAGCTGTGTTGGTCTCAGGCGGCTTGGTGCTGCAGTGAGTTATTAGCAGTAGTAGTATTTCTATCGCAGTACTTTAAAAGACATTATGTACCATTTGTTGATCAAAAAATAAATCCCACGCCATTAAACTTATCCCTCGCAATTGTTTGACCCAAGTCTTTTGAAAACGACATACTTAGTCCTCAAGATAACTGATATAGATTAGTCTTTTATAAACACATTCTATTATCATCCCATGCACAAAATGATGTATCTCATATTTCTTTTTTGAAAATGAATTTGGAAGCGAGAAGAATTCCTTATTTGGAATTGTTTCTCACTGTTTGTGATTTTAGAGGTACATTCATATTACAGTATATGGGATAGATCAGTAACAACAACACTTGCTCTCCTCAACGAGGGTGCAGTTAGCAGTTTGGTACATTTTCACCTAAATTTCCACCAAATATATCTAGTTAAAACATCCACGACAAAAAACTTTATGTGCAGTTAGAGAAATAGATCAATAACAATAACACTCCCTCTTCTTAGTGTGGGTGCAGCTAGTAGTTTGGTGCAGTTTCTGCAGTTTCACCTAGATTTCCACAAAATATCTCTAGTTAAAACAACCACGACAATAAACTTTATGAGCAATTAAAGAAATAGATCAGTAATAATAACACTCTGTCTCCTACATGTGGGTGCAGTAAGCAATTTGGTACAGTTCCACCTAGATTTCCACCAAATATATCTAGCAAAAACCACAATCATTATGAAAATCTGATTTTTTATGTAGCTTATCTCTTGGTATAAAAATTACTTTTTTTAGAGTTTTGGTTAGCCTACTATTGAGCTGGGTTGCTCTTTACTTACAGTTTGTTAAATCAAACATTTTGAAAAGATCAGGTATTATCTGTTGATTCACATACCATTATATATATATATATATATATATTATGCATATAAACTTACCTGGTAGCCATTGTAGACAATCAAAAACGTCAGGCCATGAGATATTCTTACAGAATGAAACCTGAAACAGCAGTGATCCTGAAAATAATAGATACAAGTGACAAATCTACTTTCATATTTCTGAAAATACAAGTAAAATTGGAAAGGTGTTCAATACTAAAGAAAGAAAAAAATACACACTGGGAATATAGTGTGAAAGCAGTCAACGCCCATAGGTGCACTGCCAAAAAAGGACAAATATTATCTTTCTTCAATATGTATCCCAAGACACAAGCCAAACAACCAGAAATACTAGCCATTATTCAATACTAACATGTACAAGCACTAACTCATTTATGAGAGGAACTTATGGTGTGAACTTTCCCAAATGATGGTTCTTTATTAACAGTGAGGCACTAAGAGGAAAGTTTTTGAAAATAAATCCAGCCATCAATGACTTTATAATTTCATTGTCTTGTAATTTCATGATGGAGATTTTAGGCACATTTTGAATATGGAATTTCCACCCATCAGCAAGCTTTGTTTAAAACATTCTTGAGCTTTCTTTTGGTAAAATTTGGCTGTCATGGGGAAATACTTTAAGGTTCTTTCCTCCTGTAAAGGGCATGCTCTTCCTCCTATAAAGAGCCATGATCTTTGGTGAAATTTTGTAATCTTTTTATTATAAAAGTGAAACCTTGAATAATAGATTTACTACTCAAATGAGGACAAATGATGGTATTTTGAACCCATGAGCTGTATGTTCAAGAAGAAAGGCTTGATCTAGTTTGAATTTTTATTAAAATAGAAGGAATTGCATTTTCCAAAAACTATAGCTGATGAAAAGGGCACTGAAAACCTGTAAGCCCTAAAAACAAGGAAAGGTAAGTCCTAGGAAGGAAAGGTAAGCCTGTAAGCCCTAGAAACAAGAAACATGGATATAGTAGCTTGACAACACCTTAAAGCATGTATTTTCGGCCTTAGATTCATTCCTGAGAGGTGTCATTTATCTAGTTCAGCTACTTTCTAAGATAGAAAGAAGTCCATCAACCAGGACATTACCATTGCAGCTATGGAATTCAAAGAGCTTATTCAAACATATTAAATTAATTATTTCCTTAGTATGCTTCAAACCTCAACAAGCTGCAATTCCTTTCATAAATTGGAAATTTTTGGTATATTTATCTGTCAGTAAAAGCTTAAAATATCCTTGGTTAGTCTCATATGTTCTATGAGGTTTCAAGATTTTTTTTTTTTTTTTTTTTTTTTAAGTCAAAAATTTTGTTTTTATGCTCTAACCACATTAAGTCTGTTGAACATGGGGGACACTTTAACTCTGTATTCAATTAGCTTGTTGCAATTGCTTTTTAAGTTTTTGGTATCAGAAAGGCAATAACAATAAATAAATTGTGTTCAAAAGCATTTATTAAGATCTATTACACTTAGTTATTTGCTATTTGTGTCTCAGTGCTTAATAAGCAATTTGTCCTTTTCCAGATAAAAATTCATACTGTATTTACCTATTAGTATAAGTTTACAATATTTTTGGCTGGTTCCAGAGATCCTATGGGTCAGCAAGATTTTTTTTCAAGAAATTCATTTTGAAGTAAAAACTGCATTCAATAGAGCACAATAATTAGACTTAATCAACAAGTTACTACAATTGATTGCAATAAACTCTTGAGTATTTGACAACTTAGCAAATGGTTTAGGCACATATTTTCAAACTTTCACTTCACTCCAAGACTGTAGCCCTTGGCCAAGTTTGAATTTTTGTTCAAAGTCAAGGGAAAAATCTATTCCAACAGTTTCAATTAGACTTAGCCCAAAGAGTCAAGAAGAGTCTCAAAGCTGTCAACTTATTTGGCAGGCACAGTAGATTTGCTTAATAAGTTCCACAATGAAATGATACAATTAGTGAAGAAGTTGAACTTCTCTTGTTTTCTGCAGAAATCTTGATACAGTTCCTTTCTTCAAGAACAAACTTGATTTTGCCATGGTTCATCATCTTGAATGATAGGATGACATATTCCCCATCCTGTATGTTAGGTAGGAAAACCAAGCTTTTTTTTGTTGTTGTCATTTATGTCACTCCTTTCTTGAAACATATTTAACAGCAAAGAAGTAAAACCACCAAAATCAAGGATGGAAAAATGCATGAAAAATATATAATTGTTTCTTTATTACTTTAAATTACGCTGTCCAGCAAAATAAGGAAAAGAAAAACCTGTAGAGTCACTACTAGTGATGACAGGGAGCCATTTTTTCACTATAGATTTTGACAGGAGTCAGCATTCAAGAGCTTATAAGCTATTATGACATCCCCTCTTTAAAATCTGTTCACAGGCATTAGGAGATTCGGTTTATTAAATTGAGACGGATAGTAAAGATTCTTGCATCCACCAACAACTTTTCTTGCCCTTCTTTGAACATATTCTATTTTTTTGCTGATCACCCTTGTTCAGGGGTGTTGCAACACACATTCCAAATTCTTGCAATGGTTACATAAAACCCTTGTACAGTTTGGTCATAACTTTGGATAATCTGCACTTACAGTATACTTAATGATGCCAAGGGTCTGAGATGCTTTGGCAACTGCTGTTTGAGCATGCTTATTAAATTTTATTTCTCATCAACAATTCCCAAATCTCTCCCCTCTGCCAATAATTGGTTTTGAACCATCCCCTTCTATCATATGGTGCTGCCACCTGATGTACTACTAAAGTGCATTGACTAGCACTCACAGGCCTATAGTGAAAGCTCTTGTAACTGACAACTCTGCAGAACCACTAAGCTTTGAATCATTTGCATAAAGGCTCATCTTAAGTCTTACAGCTTCTGTAGCATCATTAATGAACACTTTTAACGATGCTGGAGCTAGAATTGTTCCCTGAGGCACATTTCTGTTGAAGAATTGCCCATTGCAGCCAAATACCTAGACTCCTATTTTCTTCCAGAAAGGAACTGTATTACTCATTCTACAGCCTCCAGATGGATACCAATAGCGATTAGTTTTACCTTCAGCCAGCAATGACTCACTTTATCAAATGCTTTAGCAAAATTTAAAAGGATCATGTCAACTGAAATATTGAGATCTAGCAACTTAGTGATTTAGTCATAAGCATCTATAAGATTTGCCTCAGCTGAGCACCCAGATCTGAAGTGATATTGGCTATTTGTTGTCGAATAAATGTTAAGTAATTGTGGTATTCAGAATCCCTTCCAGAATTTTACCCACTGTTAAGGTAACACTAATGGGTCAGTAATTGGTGACATTATTCCTACTTTCACACTTGTGGACAGATGTAATATTTGCATTTTGCCAGTCTTGAAGAACTACTTTGGTATCCAGAGATTTTTAGAACAGTTTTGTTAAGGGAAGAGCAAGCTCCAAATGGGCCTCTTTTAAGGTCTGGTGATGAATTCCATCAGTGCCAACAGACTTATTTGCATTTATCTTTTGAACCTCAGTTCTATGTCCACAGGTTTGATGGTGATAACTTACATAGGCTTCTCAATATTGTAATCCAGCATTTCTGGCAAGCAAACATTATCAGGAGGTGTGAAAACTGGCCTGAGCTGCTTGTTCAGGACTGCAGCAATATTTCAAGGATTTGTTCAACTATTATATATATTTTTAGTTTATATATTTGTACATTCTAGGTGATGTAAAATAAAGTTAATTTTATTTCTAATTATCACATAAGCATTTTATAATTTTCTTAAGTTGTTTTCAAATTGTATAGTTTCCTTTTAAGGAGGAGTAATTCTGCACTAGCACCTACATACTTTCTAAATCAAGGCCTAAAAATTGTTCTACCTGCAAACCAAATTTAAAGCCCTTAAATGGATAATAGATTGAGATCTAATTCCTTACTTTTTGGAAACATTCACATTCTGGAGACTACCCTAAAACATCTGAAAATACTAATATCTAAATTCAGACTAATTCAACCCCTCCCCCACCTAATAACACACAAAATATATCACCCAAACTGTATATAGCCTACTCACTTAAATTTCAATAGCCTGCTATCTTCCTGTCACATGTTTACTGTTGGCTGCTAATTAATAAGAAGAAAAGAATTATGCTATGGACAATTTAGTGAGTAGCTTATACACAATTTGGATAATACATTTGCACATTAGGGAGGGAAGGGTAACATAAGGTACTCTGTATTTAGAAGTAACATAAAAGGTAGGCCTGAAGAACACAGGAATTGATTTTATAGTCCTTACTGGTGGTGTTGATCTGTTTCATGGCCCTTCAGCCAGGAAGTACTTTTGGGCCAACCATCCTGTACTTTCACATGCCTTTTCTTTTACTATCCCTAGATTTATCCAAGTACCCCTATCTGTGAAGAGCTGTGGCTCAGCTTAAAGAGTATAGTAACTGACCCCTATCCCAAACCAAATAACCAGCAACACCAGGATCAAAAGTCCTATTAACACAGACAAAGGATTTAATCTCTAACATACTGTCCACTCAGCTAGGGATGGATATTCTATAATGTCTTAAAGCAGCCTATGCTACCAGTTAGCAGAAAAAACAAATTCCAAAAGAAAGGGATGAGGGTAAAATTGGTGCAAACAGTATCACTGGCTTTCACATAAAGTGAATATACCACTTGATGCCTTTTTTAATGCTGTTTACAAATATAATAATTGCTTCTGCTGCAAATTCAGATTTAAGCACTTTTTGACCTCTTGAAAATGACCTATATATGGGGTCATTACAAATCTGTAATAGTTTAGAAACAAATTTGGGCTATATATTTGCACATCAGGGGGGTGGGGGTAAAGCATAGCATATATTAAATACATAAACTAACCATTGCTGTATTTTTTTTTTTTATGTGATTGTGCACATTGAATTTTAATGAGAAGAGAAATCACCAGTGTAACAGCACAAACACAAAAAAAATGAAACAATGGTTAGTTTACCTACTTAATATATGCTAGGCTTTACCCCCACCCCCCTGATGTGCAAATATATAGCCCAACTTTGTTTCTAAACTATTACAGATTTGTAATGACCCCATATATGTCATTTTTAAGAGGTCAAAAAGTGCTTATATCTGAATTTGCAATAGAAGCAATTATTATATTTGTAAATAGCATTAAAAAAGATGTCGAGTGGTATATTCACTTTATATGAAAGCCAGTAATACTGTTTGCACCAATTTTACTGGGATGAGGTGCTATTTAGAGTTTATTTAAGGGCTATAGATTTGTGAGTAAAACATTAGCCTGATTATATTTACACTAGACCATGAAAGGGCATAAAAAGTGAGATTGAGGCTTATTTTATTTACCCAACATCAATTGAAAGAATCCAGTAGCCTAGTCTATGTTTTTACCCTGAATTTTTACTATCTGGTAACAGAGAAGGGGGGGTATGTGAAGTGAGTAGCCTACTCTCAATTTTGAAAAGTTGTAATCAGCCAAAAAAACTTCCAAGAGTTTGGAATTAGGTGCCACTTTGGGGTATTAAATTTGATTTGAGCATAGCCTAAAATAGGCATTGATGTGTAGGCTAGTGTGTTCACATTGCCCCTACGTCAGACCAGATAATCTTGTATATATTTTCATCCTATAATTTTTTTTTTTACTATCTAGGCTAGTAATCAAAAGTGGCCAGTTAATTGACTAGGATTTTGTTTGGGGGTGGAGATAGCCTAGATAAGGCAATAGAAGAAGACTGGTCTAACAATTCTAAGCCATCCTTTATGCCTATTTTTTACGATCATTTCTATCTAGTAGGCCTTCCTTATAAATCCATGAAAAACAGATAGTGTATTATTCTAACATTTTTTTTCTTTCTTCCATTCTTTGAGCTTTCCATGTTGCAATCTATTTTTATACTGTGGCAAAAATGCTGGTGCAGTTGATTCTAAACCTCAACAAAGCCCGCTGATTGGTTAGAAGATTAGGGACTAAAAAAGATTAAATCCCTAATGCGACTTCATTACCAATTTAAATAATAACTATGTATCTTATTTATATAAGTACATTGTATTGACTATATAATAAATTTTAACTAGTATCGAAAATGTATAGAATTTAGCAAATATTCAAGTACTATCTCTAAAGGAAAAATGAAGCTTTTTCATTGTAGAATTTTGCATAGGGTTTTCATATATTTAGTAGTAAATTTAAATGTGATGAACCTTAGCCGGCGAAAGTAGGCATGGATTTCTATTAACATTAGCAAGTTCGTAAATTGTCTCTTTAATTGGACAAAATCATAAGGGAGATTTAGAATAGAGGAATTTCAAAAGATAATAATTGTTGTTTTACTTATTGTTAACTGTTCTGAATGATCTTTGACCCACAAATTAACCACTAGGCTATCCTCAAGCAACTGTTGGCTTCTCAAGTCCAAGAATGGCCCCTTCCTCACCCCAAGAAGTATTAGCTGGTAAAATTCTAGTTGATTGACTTTTAGCTATCTAGGAAAGGGGTTAGGTTAGGAAAATGAAACTTGCAGGAATGAATATAGCCTACAGACTAAAGTAGCCTATGTCCCAGGAAGGTATTTTGAAGCAACTACCACCACTCTTTCTCCCTCTAGAGGGCCCTGACCTTTGATGACCTTTAAAAATATGTGTGTTATAAAAGTGAAACCTTGCAAAATAGATCTTCTGCTTAATTGAAGTACAACAAAATTGTTTTCAGCTTCATAAATTTGCTCAATTCCATTTATAAGGTTTTAGGGTAAAATTCTAGTTAATTGACTTCTTGCTATCTTGGAAAGGGTTTAGGTTGGGAAAGTGAAACTTTCAGGGATGGGTCTATAGGCTAAAGTATGTCCTGGGAAGGTATTTTCAAGTACCTACCTCCACTCCTTCTCCCTCTAGAGGGCCCTGACCTTTGATGACCTTTAAAAATATGTATGTTATAAAAGTGAAATCTTGCAAAATAGATCATCTGCTTAATCAAAGTACAACAAAATTGTTTTCAGCTTCACAAATTTGCACAATTTCATTTTAGGCTATAAGGTCTTTAAGATATGCATATAAATTTCCTAAATTTTGAAAAAAAATACATTGATATGGCTCAAAATTCTAATCAAATAATAGGAATTGCATTTTCAGAACTAAAGGCAGAGAAAAAACAACTAGTAACTGAAAATTAAGGTAAAATTCTGTTTTGTCAAAATTTCAATAGGTATAGACCTGTCATGTAGGCAAGTTTCAGGGCCCTCTAGAGGGAGAAGGAGTGGAGGTGGGTACTTTAAAATACCTTCCTGGGAAATACTTTAACCTGTAGACCCATCTCTGGAAGTTTCATTTTCCTAGCCTAAATCCTTTCCGAGATAACAAGAAGTCAATTAACTAGAATTTTACTGGTTTTAGAGATATGTAAATAGATTTCCTAAATTTTGAAAAAAAAACATTAATATGGCTCAAAATTCTGCTCAGATAGGCCTAACATGAATTGCATTTTCAGAATTAAACGCAGAGAAGAAGCAACTAGTAACTGAAAATTAAGGTAAAATGTTATTTTGTCTCAATTTCAATAGGTATAGACCTGTCATGTAGACAAATTTCAGGGCCCTCTAGAGAGAGAAGGAGTAGAGATGAGTTCTTTAAAATACCTTCCTGGGACACACTTTAGCCTGTAGACCCATCCCTGAAAGTTTCATTTTCCTAACCTAAACCCTTTGTGAGATAGCAAGAAGTCAATCAACTAGAATTTTACTGTATTAGCTTACAAATTTGGCTATTCAGAAAGAAACATTCTAAGAAAAATGCATAGCCTACTTCATGTTAAGCAGAAAAATTATAGAATTGTGTTAGGCCTAGCTAACACATTTGAAGGCATTTCTTCTTTAGACCTACTTTAACCCACCTGTAATAAGCAAAGATATAGCTCCAATTATATATTTCCCATGCATTTTGCCATGTGTCAGTCTTGGTTCAATTTGTTTACCTATAAATAGCCTTGAACTAATGCTAAAAAAATCAAAACACAGAAAATGCATAGCTAAGAAATGTATAATTTGGGTTGATGCCTATTTGCACATTAGGGGGACTAGGGATAAGATATTGTAGAATCACTTTCAAAATCTGTTAACTTCATTTTTCTCCATATTAAGCCTAAGAACTAAGAATTGTGTTGTTTATATGTCTCTATCTCAGTAGCCCTAGTGGTTGGCTAAAACCTTCCAATAGAGCCTTCTTGGTTTTGGCATTTCTTTAAAAATGTTCATTTTTTAAATACCCCCAAGAGGGGCAACTGCCCCTCCCAGACTGTAGTTTGCCCCCCCCAGCTGAAATTTAGTTTCTTTCAAAGTGTTCTCAAAACTAAAGATAAACCTGCATAATTCAAGCATCAACAGAAACAGATCACTTCTTTAGTACATACTTAGCTTTATAGTAGGTACTATAAGTGCCTTTATATAGTAGGCCTATGAAGTACCTTTATAGTAGTCTTAAAGTACTAAATACTACCTTTATGGTACCAAATGACTTATTTTTTAGTTTTTACTGTCATTTTTGCTTAATCTGGGAAAATTGGCTCCAGCTTTGCCCCCCCCCCCCCTGTTGATATTGCACTAGCAGGAAATAATTTTGCTATTTTTGTTACAATCCATGCAGGCAGTAAATCTTCTTTTGAAAGTTTGGCAAAGAGTTTAACAATGCTATCATACATTTTTGTTTCTAGCATGCTTGGCTCTGTTTCCTTTAATTATTAAAGGTTTCAACGTGAAGAATCATTGATTATAGATATTCCATTGTCAAAGGTCTTATAGACTTCAGGCTTTGTTCAACTAAAATCTCAACTGATAATGAAAAATTAGATCAATTAATGTATTCCTGTACTCAAGGAAGACCTTTATCAAAGATGCTGCCACTTTTTATTATTTTTTACACTTCAAACTCTTTTCTTCTGCTAAGCCATTTGATTCTCAACTACTTGGATCTGAAATTAAATAATAAATGTCAAATTTTTTTAAATATTGCTTTAATGAATAGGAACCAAACTTAGGGTCTTTGTCAGGTATCAGTGTCCTGGGTATACCATTTCTGGCAAAATAACTTTTCAGAATTTTGATTACACTTTGTGTTAAGATATTACATGCCAAGCAGCCAACCTTGAACTGTGTACAAAAATAATCAGACATCAATATACAGTTTTTTATTGTCACTTCTTCCTAAAATAGCATAGAGAATTCATGTGGTAGCATTAGCTTAGTTAGGTTTAAAATTTGATTGCTGACAAAAGTCTTATGTGCAGCCACAAATTTCACAATGTCTGCATTAATCTCAAGTCTCTACACTATGGTCTGGGTTCTTTGCCTTATCTTTTGAATTCCCAAGTGGATTTTATGGAGTCTTTAAATTACATTTTTCTCTAATTGTTTCAGAATAAAAATTGTATGCCCTTATAATGCAAACAATTCAGCAAGTGACATGTTGCCTTTGACATTAATGAATTGAGCACAAATTGAAAGGGCATTGTTATTCTAGTCTTGCATGGCTTCAATAAATTGTGTAAGCAATGATGCTTGTGCATCTAGGTTTGTTTCTTGTTTCTGCTTTCAAAGTTTGTCTTTACCAATTTGAAGGGTAGATAGCAAATGGTTTATGTAGAATACAATATCTGTAGTAAGATTTATCAACTTATCAGAAGCAACATCTGGAAATGACATCTGCAATTGGTGAAATAGAGCCTGCTTGAAAAATTGTTATTGCAAACAATCTTTTTTAACATTTGAGTAGCTTTTTGTCTGCTGGTTAAAGATTCTTATGTGTAAAGATCTAGCTTTGATTTTAATATGTATATGCAACTAGCTTTTTATCTTGCTATAATTCTGTCCCAACTTCACGTGCAGAGCCATCCACTTGAAGGTATGTATTGCTATTTCATCTAAGAGCACTAGAGTCTTTTATTTATTTAAAGTAGTTGTATGTTCAACAGACCATTAGAATTCCTTCTGTTTTAATAGTTCTTTTAGATTATCTTTTTTTTATTTTAAAGATGTATTGATAAATTATTGTTTGTCCCTAATATAGTATAGATTTAGGAATAGCATCGTGTACTTAAGAGTAGCTCTCATGTTGGTATCTTCCTTGTAATGTCTTTTTAGATATCAAATATATAATCTGTAGGCATCAGCACATTGGGCCAAAGGGTGGCAACTGCCTCTCCCCCTAAAAAATTTCAATGAATATGAATTTGAAGGAGTTTTATACAAAAGCTTTTTTTGTCTGTTATTGACTTTGAGGTAAACAGGCCTATACAGAAATGACAGGTCAAGCCACCCTTTGATGCTCAGAGCAGCTACCTAATAAAAATTTACTCACTTTGTAATGTCACTCCCATGTATCTAAAATAATTAAAACAGCAATGGCAATGTTATCTACATATTTTCCTCCAGTTTAATTTTCAACCATGGAAAATGTAACATTTTTGACCATTGAAATTTCAGTATAGGTCAAATAGTATTAGCTCAATGCTGCTTGGCTATTAAAGTTTCAAATTTAAATGTAAAATATAACACAAACTTTTGTTTTTGCATAGTTCAGTCCAGATATGTAATTTGTCTAAGCTCAAACTTTTCAATATTACAATTTATAAATATAAAAGTGAAAAATGATCTTAAAATTAAAATAAGTTATCATTTTTTCTAAATGCAAGATTGTAACATTACTATACATTTTAAGAAAATTACTGACTTTTAATAAAGTTGATAGTTCTTATTGGTATTCCTACCTATATAATTTAATCTGGACAATATGCACTTTAATAATGGACTGCAATATTAATCAAAAATTTAATATGTTAACACTGAAATACTGATACAATACTGAACAATATTGATACAATACTGAAGTTTCAATTGTCACTCAACAGTCAGATTATATTTACTTAGTAAATATTGTATGCTACAACTAGCAATTCACTGTAGCACCAAGCTGTCTGAGGCCAACAAAGCTAGACATGCTTCTTTTTCATCCTAATCTATTTAAAACCTCCCTCTTTACACCCTCTCAAGAAATTCCAGTTTCCTGAAATCCTTCCCTACAGCCTCCTCCCAACCAGTTAGAAGACAACATGCTTTTTATTTGACTCTAGAGGGCTTGCCATAAAGGTCATACTTTGTGTGGAATGTGTCTTAGCCATTGCAACCTTTCAAGTATTTTTTTATTATGTTTCAAATGTTTGTTGTGATGCTGCCCTCATGATCATCCATTTAACCTCCTGTTTATATACAGTTGGTGTTTTTGGCAGCTCTAGTCTTCTTAATGCTAAGGCAAAATGCAATGAAAAATGTCCAAAGCAATGATAAACAAAAATAAAGTTCAAAGAGATATGTAGTTAGAATATTAGTGGAACCAACAATTAGAACAAGTCAAAAACAAAATTGAAGAGCATAGAAATATGCAATTAAACAATAAGTGGCAGCAAGAATCGCAACAACACAAAACAAAAGTGAGGAACAAGCAAAATACATAGTTACAAGAAATACAACACTGAGAATCAGAAAGAATCAAAATGAAAATGGATAACAGAAAAATGTGTGGTTAGAAGATGTACGACCACAAGAACAAAGAAATTTGCAGTTAGAAGATAATTAGAAGCAAGAATTACAAGCAACAGTAGGAATAAGAACGCGTCAAAAATGAAATGAAAAAACAAAGAATTGTTTTCAACAGTAGGAATAAGAATGTGTCAAAAATAAAATAGAAAAACAAAGGATTGTATGCTTAGCAGACATGCTAAAGCAAATATGAGAAAGTGTCAAAAACGACAGTGAAGAACAAGGAACTGTGCTGTTAAAAAACAGTGAGAATCAGAACAAGTCACAAATGAAAGTGCATAAAATAAAAAATATTATGTTAGAAGAACAACACCATCACAATCTTTGATGCTAACTAACTGTGGTAAAAAAAACTC
This sequence comes from Artemia franciscana, assembly GCF_032884065.1. NCBI lineage: Eukaryota > Metazoa > Arthropoda > Branchiopoda > Anostraca > Artemiidae > Artemia > Artemia franciscana. The sequence goes on from NC_088866.1 coordinate 19,002,491, forward strand.
AGTAAAAACATATATAAAGATGCTGTAAACTACACAAGTGTTATTTTGAAGTCATAACTAACTGTGGTAAAAAAAAAACTCAGTAAAAACATATATAAAGATGCTGTAAACTACACAAGTGTTATTTTGAAGTCATTGGGGCCCTTCAACTCTGTATGTATTTTCTGTGGAGTCCTCCATTATCTTGTAGTAAAAGTAGCCAACAAATATGAGGTACTTGGGAACTGCTGCCTGCTCGCTCAAATTGCATTCCTGCATCAACAATTTCCAAATGGATCTATTTGGCCTGTCATAGAATATTACTTGCTCTATAAAGAGTTCCACAAAAAAATACGAAACTTAAACACATGTTTTGCTTTAACTTCATTCAACGTAAGGGATGATCAAACCAAAAATAGTCATAATGTTTTAACTTCAAAACAGCTGGACAAATTTATCACAAAATCAACTTAGCAGCACACCCAATACAGACCCCTTAAGGTGATTTTGAACTATATTCGTATGGCCAAATGTACTTTTTAGACCCAAACAGAGATGTTAAAGAAAACCCTTCACATCTTTTAAATTATTAGATAAGTCATAACCAACAGTTCTTTTGGAAGAAATGTCATGAGACAGAAACAGCTATGCTACATATATATATATATATATATATATATATATATATATATATATATATATATATATATATATATATATATATATATATATATATATATATATTGAAAAGAGAAATCACCAATGCAACAGCACAAACACACATAAAAAAAAAAAAAAAGAGACAGAAGGAGAAAAGGAAGACTGTTTTCCTACATTAGTGATTAATATAGACCAGCACTTGAATGAGGCCTTAACCCTACTCATCCATACAATCACATAGGTCAAACAGCATAGCCATACACAATCAACCATAAAGAATAATCCATAGACAGGCAGTCATGTCGTCAATAAGTATAAGTCGTCATTTACCAAACAATAGAAAAAATAATATAGACAAATAATTCAGAGGCAACACCCAACATAAGGGCTCATCAGGATAATACACTGGCCTATATAGGGCTTCGCCACTTTAAATTCTCTATCCAGCACAGTGTTGTGGCTACCACAGAATATCCACGGCATCCCCATGTCAGGTATCACCCCCAAAATACATGCCTATGAAAGAAAAAAAACAGCAAATGTAAAACAACCAAGTAAAACCAAAACAAGCTTATCCTGTTAATATATCCCTCTTTTTAGCAACAATAGGTAAACTAAATATTATAAATTTTACCAAATCACAAATATTAACACATTGCAAAAAACCTGAATGAACTAAACAATTATAGAATTCATCTTTACCATGTGGCTAATTTTTAAGAAAATCCGCTCAATTAGAAACACAATTCAAAATAAATGGCGCTGCGACAACATTTTTCGAACCTCCGAAATTAGTTGAAAATTTCTTTAAGTATTTCTAGATAATTCTTTTGATATTTATTTAAAAGTTCGTTATAATGAAAACTAAATTTTTTAAATTGCCAAGTTAATTTATTTGCAGAAAAACCTCTTGATATCCATTTTTGGCTTAAGATTTTACATCTAGTTTTAAAATCAATATAATTACTACAAATCCTTGCATAACTAAGTAACTGTGAGAAAAACGCTGAATATGTTATATTTGAGTGTATATTACTTTCAGGGAATGGGAAACTAATCACTTCAAAATCAAAATCATCCGTTTTATTATACATTTTAAAACTTAATTTATTATTATCACAAATATTAATATTTAAATCTAAGAAATGATCTTCATGACCAGTGCCATGACTAGGCTCAAGAATAAGCTCTGATGGATATATATTTTTAGAAATATCAATGAAATCCTTACAATTTAAGACCAAAATATCATCTAAATATCTTTTATTATTTGACAAAGCATGTTTTAAATTAATTGGATTATTCTTATCCATCATATATTTATATTCTAGTTGACTTAAAAACAAGTCAGCTATAAATGGGCTGGCATTCCCCCCCATGGGAATTCCCACAATTTGCTTGTACAAATCACCCCCAAATCTTATATAAGTATTGTATAAAACAAATTCTAATAACTCAAAATTCATATCCAAGCTGTAACATCTCAAGTTAACTGTAGTATTATAGCAATTTGTCCATATAGCTTTTTTATTATAAATGTCTGTTTTTAAGAACCTTGTACTAGATAAGAGGGAAGATTTCTTGATAACAGTTTTTAAATTATCAAACACTACATTAAGTGATAAATTAGTATACATTGTCGCAAAATCGAAAGACTCAATTCTTTTAGCTGAAATCATTGTTAAAGAATCTATCACCTGCAGTGAATTATTAACACTCCAATATGGATTAAAATTCGAAAATTTTTTAATACCAGAACAATAGGTTTTAAGTTTATTTACAATTTCCTTTAAAATTAAAGAGAGGTCAGTAGCAGCAATGCGGGTTGGACATTTAGCTGCCCCAGCAATAAACCGTGGTTTAGGGGGATTCTTATGAAATTTTACAGTCCAATATAGGAAAGGGAACTTTTTATCATTGTCATTTATTTTAATATTAAAATTTTTAAAAAGTATTTCTTCAGTCAGAAAAAGTATTTCTTTCAATTAAATTCTCATCCTCTATATTTACCTTTTCGTAAACATTAGTTGTACATAACTCCCTTTTTAAGATATCACAATACAGCTTCTGACAAATTATGGCAAAATTATTATTAGCTTTATCCACTGGCACAATTACAAATTCATTCTTTAAATTAGCAATTGCTTGTTTAATCTTCGCATTATAAAATAATGATTTAGTGTTACTATTTTTTAAGTTAGAATATATTTTATTTCTTATTCTACTAATAATTAAATTCTTCCAACTTTGAAAACTCTCTTTATTTTTATTCTCTTTCTTACACCACTTATCAATAAATAAATCAAAATCATTTTCCAAGCCATCAAGAACACTCGATGGTTTCAGATGATGAGAAAGACGGAAATTAGCCCCTTTATTCATTATAATTTGAAGATCATCTTGCTTTATTATTGACAAGTCCCCTGTTATAACATGTTTGTAAGCAGGATTTACAAATGGGCCAAGTTGCTTACAATTACAAACCGGTTTCCAATTTATATCACTATCTAGTCTTTTTAGTATTAATTTATAATTAAAAATAATTTGCCCAATAGTTTTTGAAAATTTATAAGTTAAAACTGGACTATCATTATAATTGAAATTACTAGGAAGGGCCTGTTTCACATGCCGCTGATTTAAAATTTCTGGTAAATTAATATCTTCAATCTGCTTACAAGTAAAATTAATAGGTAAATATAATCTGTTATCCTTATTACTAATCTTATCGAACTTTTTCTTTTTTGAAATAAATTTCGTTTTAGTTAGAATGCAAATTGTATCACATATTACTTTAAAATTATAATCAAGAGCTGTATTATTCTTAACAATCCAGAAAAGTTTGATTAAATTTCTCTTGGATAAATTATTTAGACATTTTATTACAGAAATCATACCCCTAGATTCAAGTAGCTGGCATAGATCTATAGAAAGCATATGTACATCTAATTCATTTTTTCTATTATTTTTCCTATGTACTCTCGATCGTTTTTTACATTTAGTAGGACAAGTAAAAGAAGGATGGTCCATAAAACCATCAATACATTTAACAACAACATGAGACATGTCACCATATTTTGCTACACGATCATTTAGCCCAAAAGGATATATATATATATATATATATATATATATATATATATATATATATATATATATATATATATATATATATATATATATATATATATATATATATATATATATATATATATATATATATATATATATATATATATATATATATATAGAGGGGACCCCACAAAAAAAAAATTCCAATTGGGTCCCGCACTTAATGAATCCGGGCCTGTATTCAGGTGAATTAGCTTCGGACCTCTCTTCATCAGGAAGACTATATAGGCCTATATTAGCTACTTTACAGGTCAATTTGTTTCACTCATAAGTGTTTTGAGCCTAGCACCATGAAGTTTATTGTAAAGTACAGAGAGATTCAGTAGGAATAGGACTCTCATATATTGAATAATGTATGTTCATTTTCGTATTAATTTTGCTCTCTACTTTCACTTCTTTTTTTATCTAATCATCTGTAATATGACAAAACCTATGAGAATTTGTTACTATTTTAATGTATGTATCATATTTCAGTCCATGAACCTTTGGCAATACTTTACTCGGCTATTTATTCGAAAGTCTCTACTGAAATATAAAAAGAAAGACATGCAGTCAGAAATCGACACCCAGCCTATAGACACCCAAGCGGTTGAGGAGTCATTGCCTGATAATGCGCCTCAGAATTATGTTGAACCGTTTGCTTTTCTTCTTCCTGATTCATCCAACTTTAAATTTGCTGGTAAGTATTTTTGACTGGGGTTTGCCTTTGAATTACTCTTATGCCTTCTTCTGCAATCATTGGTCCATTCAGTTGATGTTGATAAATAAACGGACTTTGTTTTCTTACAATAAATGAAATGGTGTTGTTTTATGACCTATTAAATTAAGTTTATCGGGGAGGGGGAACAAATATTTTTAGTAAGAGATAAAAGTTTTGTCACTTTGAGAATAGAAACTGCGTTTCTAAACCCAAATAGCAGTCGAAAGTTAGTTAATTAGTCCTCTCTATGCAAGAAATTCAATGGTGAAAATCAGAAATCGGGTGACCTAGTTCTCTAATTTATTTAATTGCTGGTTTGTTTGTTTGAGTGAATGAATTTTTTCTTTTATTTCTCAGTTGTTCGTTAGTATCCACTGTTGGTAGTTCAGAATTGCTTCGATTTTGTGAAAATCGCGGATATTTGAGAATGATTCACTTTATTGCTGTTAGGCATTTGATTTTAATTCTTATAATTTTTGGTCTTTTATTGAATTTTATTTATCTTCAATTTTTTGGCTGTTTTTTTTTTTTTTTTTTTTTCATTGGTTTTTATGGCACTTGGTATCTACCAAGTGACATATAGCGATCGAAAATTCTGTCGGTTGGTCTTTTGGTCCCGGTTTTGCTAGTTTAGGCACTTTCAGGTAAGCTAGGACGATGAAATTTGTCAGGGGTATCAGGAACCAGACGATTAAATTAGAAATTGTCGTCTCCCCGATTCGACCATCTGGGGGGTGAGTGGGGGGACGGTTAAATCGGAAAAATTAGGTATTTTTAACTTACGAACGGGTGATCAGATCTTAATGAAATTTGATATTTAGAAGGATATCGGGTCTCAGAGCTCCTATTTTAAATTCCGACCGGATCCAGTGACATTGGGGGAGTTGGGGGGGGGGGCTAAAATCTTGGAAAACGCTTAGAGTAGAGGGATCGGGATGAAACTTGGTGGGACAAATAAGCAGAATTCCTAGATACGTGGTTGACATAACCGGAACGGATCTTTTCTATTTGTGGGAGTTGGGTGGGGGGGTTAACTCTGAAAAATTAGAAAAAAATTAGGTATTTTTAACTTACGAAGGAGTAATCGGATCTTAATTAAATTTCATATTTAGAAGGACCTCTTAACTCAGATCTCTTATTTTAAATCCCGACCGGATCCAGCGTCATTGGGGAGGGGGGAACCGGAAATTTTTGGATAACACTTAAAGCGGAGAGATCAGGATGAAACTTGGTGGGTAGAATAAAAACAAGTCCAAGATACGTGACTGACATAACCGGACCGGATCCGCTCTCTTTGGTGGAGTTGGGGGGGAGGGGGGGTAACTCGGAAAAATTAGAAAAAATGAGGTATTTGTATCTTACGATTGTGTGATCAGATCTTAATGAAATTTGATATTTGGAAGGATCTTGTGCTTTAGTGCTCTCATTTTAAATTCCAACCAGACCCGGTGAAATTGGGGGGAGTTGGAGGGGGAAACCGGAATTCTTGGAAAGGCGAACATTGAGGTATCTTTATCTTATGAATGGGCGATCGGATCTTATTGAAACTTGATATATAGAAGGATCTTAGGTCTCGAATGCTGTATCTTTAATTCGAATCGTATCTGGGGACATGGGGGGTTGGAGGGGGAAGACAGAAATCTTGGAAAACGCTTAGAGTGTAGAGATCGGGATGAAACTTGATGGGAAGAATAAGCACAAGTTATAGATACGTGATTGACATAATTGGAACGGATCTGTTCTCTTTGGGGGAGCTGGGGGGTGTTAATTTGGAAAAACTAGAAAAATTGAGGTATTTTTAACTTAATAACAGGTGACCGGATCTTAATGAAATTTGATATTTAGAAGGAACTCATGTCTCGGAGCTTTTATTTCAAATCCTGACCAGATCTGTTGACATTGGGGGGAGTTGGAGAGGGAAACTGGAAATCTTAGAAAACGCTTAGAGTGGAGAAATCGGGATGAAACTTGGTGGGTAGAATTAGCAAATGTCGTGGATACTTGATTGACGTAACCGTACTGGATCCGCTCCAGTTAGGGGGGGGGCTCCGGAAGTTAGGGGGTCCAGTGCTTTGCTTAGTTCGTTGCTTCTGGACGTGCTAGGACGATGAAAATTGGTAGGCGTGTCAGGGAGTTGCACAAATTGACTTGATAAAGTTGTTTTCCCCGATTCGACCATCTGGGGGGCTGAAGGGAGAGGAAAATTTATAAAAAATGAGGTATTTTTTACTTACGAGTGGGTGATCGAATCTTAATGAATTTTGATATGTGGAAGGATGTCGTGACTCAGAGCTCTTATTTTAAATCCCGACCGGCATTAAGCCTCTGATTTTCCTTTTAAATCATTCTATTGATTCTTAGAATTTTGCTACAGCTCATACCATATGAGTTCTTGGCTCTTCCGTCCTCGTCACAAGTGCCATATGAGCTCTTAGCTCTTGTTATTGATTTTGTTGACTTTCCGCGTTTGTTTTTTTTTTCTTCGGCATTTTCCTTAATTGTATTATTTTGTTCGCGCTGAAGAAGAGAGGTGGTTATTCTCTTGAAATTTTCGCTTTCTGTGTTTCTTCAATATTTTTTTTTTGCCTTCAAAACTCCATTTTTGATCTTTTTCTTTCATTATGTTGCCAACCGAGCTTTAGATTTCGGTTTGACTGACATATCATGTCAGTATTTTACTGCTGTTTATTTAACCAAATGGCAAATTGTGGCACCATCGGTAAAATCACAGCAGGAGTCGGTAAAACTTCTGCGTTTACCGACCAAGTCCAAATTTTTGTAGATGACATGTCAGTATTTTCATGGTCTTTATTGAACCGAAAAAAGAATTTTAGCGGCGTCGGAAAAATTGTGGTGCGAAGCCCCACGATTTTACCGACTTATTTTTTCTACTGAATGACCAAAAATTGTGGGGGTGTATCCCCCCTCCCCCCATGCCTGACGGCCCTTTGTGACAGTTATGCATCGTTAAGGGAATCACTTTTGACGACAATCGGTAGCCCATAATGATTTCTTGTTTTGCTATGTGAAATCCTGGTGTTTCTGTTTGTCCATGGAATATAAAAAAGATAAAGTGGTTGAACACGCCGCTTAATGCTCTCGTCTCCTGACTCTCAAGCGTACCATACTACGGTCTGGACGGTTGCTACATCAGCTATAACTTTTTTTTATTAAACCTCACATCTCGTCTATAGGCTTTTTTTTCAAACGAGTCTTCAATGCTCTTAAAGCCTTTGCGATACGGGCGAAATTATGCGTCTCAATTCTTCCATCAGGTCTTGCAGTAGTATCAGGGTCCTTGAACTCAACGTTTTTTACTGGCTGTAGAAATTATGGGCCCAAGGGAGGACACTAATAATGAAACTAGATTGCGAGACTAGAGATTTTGGGGTCAATTATATTAAACTTTTTTTTTTATGTAACAGTTTCTCCAAACAGGAGTAACCGTATAGTTGTGACTATGCCTATTTCTACAAGTGAATTTTATTAGGAGGATAACAGGTTTATTCCCATTACCTCTTTTTAGAAATCCGTTCAACAGTTTTCACGATTGGTCGCCATAATTCTAACTTTGACATCACGGCTGAGCAGTGTGGTGAAGAGATCTTGAAGTATATAAGTAAAAAGCAGTGTATCATTCACGTTGTTTTCGAAGACGAAAATGATCTCAACTTTAGACTGGATAATGTTGGAACCAACCCCGTTTTTGTAAAAGGAGTCAAGATTTTGAAGGGGAGATCAACTTTGCTAGGACATGATGACACCATATCGTTTGGTAGAGCCAAATGGAAAGGTAAGTTAGGAAACGAGAATTTCTAAAAAATATATTCTCTAGGCTGTTATGTCATAGACGTGAATTTACCTTTTGCTGAAGAAGAGGGTGTCAGATTTTTTTTTTGGGGGGGGGGGGGAGAAGGACTTACGATTCTTATAATAAAAGGACTACTTTACAATATGAAAGTCAAAATAATATTTATTTTAAGAAATTAGAATTTTATCTTAAAAGTATGAAAATATGAGTCAAATTCATACAGTAGGAAACGGCTAGTCTAAAAATATATTATTGCCGGAGCTAAAAGAGTTCAAAATCTACCAAAGCAAGAGTAATAATGCATTGTCTGTGTGTAACTGAACCTCATGCAGATGAGCCCTCGTTCAACTAAACCCCCGTTCAACTCAAACTCCATTGAACTCAACCTCATTTTTCTGAACTCTCGTTCAACTGAACCCCCGTTTAATCCAATCCCCCTTTTAGCTCAACCCTCGTGTAACTTAACCTCCCATTTACATCAAGCCTGGTTTGATATAAATGTTAGACTCATCCCAAGGCCTAACAACAATTTTGAACTAGTGCTGATCAGAAGCTAAAAAAATTGCTTCTTGGTGCGGCCTCTGATCAAATATTATATTTAGCTTGTTTTAAAATATGGAAAGAGCGAGGAGGGGCGGATAATTTAATTTTTGCCCTGGCTCTTGTAAATGGTTTTTCCTCATTCGGGCCTAAATTGTAAAAGGATGTAGTTTCTAGTCTAAGAATACACAATGGAAAAAAAGAATTTGAAGCGAAACTGAGAAGTATTGGGAAGAAAGATGCAGAAAGGGCTAGGGGAAATAAAACCCTAATTCCGAGAATATTGGATTGTTACCTGTTTCAACACCCCTACTATGTTCCACTGACTCGCTAGTGCTGAAGAAAAAGAAAGAAAAAGAAGACACGTCCTAGTATCTTTTTTGAAATTCCCAACAATTTATATCGTAGCTAATTTTTGTGTTAAGATGAAAATAAATAGCATCTGTCGTAAACAAATCAGATATGCATTTTGATGAATTTTTTGCCGCTTGGTAGCTTTTTCAAGCTACCAAGCTTGCTGTCTTTTTTCTTGCTGTCTTTTCATAATGGTTCTTTTCAAAGATATTTAATTATTTAAGCAAGTCCGAAATAAAATACAAATATTTTTGTAATAATTATTATTTTTTGCTCTTTACGCAAATTAATGTCTTTTCATACTGTATCTCTTCAAAGATATTTGATCATTGAAGCTAGTCCGATTTCTAACAACGATATTTACTAAGCTTCAAACTTTTGGTTTTCTTTTTTTCAGGTTTTTGAATTCTTGTAATCCCTTGCCAAATAGAGAATCACCATTTGTAATAATAGCAAATTTTCGTTTTTCGGGCATTCCTACTGACATTATATAACTGGTTGCCCTCAGAAAGATTTCTTTTTTATGGTATTTGAATTGTTGTAATCCCTTGTCAAAATAAAGAATAATCTTTTGTAACCATTGAAAATTTTCGTTTTTTTGGGCCTTCCCGCTGACATTATATAACGGGTTGCATTCAAGCCTGTAAGCTTAATCGCGTAGCTAGTTGATTTTATCTAACAAAATAACAAACTAATTTTTAAATTTTCAGGTATTTGTCTAGTTTGAATTAAAACACTAAAATTATTGTTCAGGCACCGTGAATATTTTTGCAGTTTATATAATAACTTCAGCGATTCTGAACTAAATTTAAAATGTTTTTCTAAATTTTTTTTCAAGTCTTAAAAAGGCATTGCTTATGCTTAAAAGATAAGGAATTTGGTAATGATGTTTAAATCACTGATCAAATTGATCAATGAGACTGTCTGATTTCTACTAAGCTTCAAACTTTTCATTTTCTTTTCTAAGGTTTTTGAATTGTTGTAATCTTTTGTAAAAATATATGCAAATATTTTTGCAATTACCAGTTTTTCGCTTTTTAAGCAATTTAATGTAAACTTCTCCATACCTGAAAATCTTCCATTTTTACACATAAGTTTGACAAGTGTGACAACGTCATTGCAATACTGATGTATATAAAAACGACATCACTAACAAAAATATTTGTTTTTCTCCAAAATTAAGGTTCTTAAGGAATTTTCCCTGACTTCAAACCTATTTAGATCGTTTTTTTATGCGAGAATATCCCAAGATACTAATTTTCCCGAAAAAATATGGAGTTGTTTTTGAGAAAAAATACATATAGAAATAGATATACAATTATTGCTCCTTTATAAAGATAGTATAGAAGTATAAATTATTATTTTTAGAGGAGTGGAGCGGGGGTATAATTTTGCATTCAAGCAACGTAAATTATATTAAAAAATATTAACCAATGAATGAAGACCATTTCATTCGAGTCAACATTTATCACTTCCGACAATACGGACTGAATTGCATTTTCTTTATATTGCTGATTTGAGAATAGTCAGGTAAGTGGGATTAGTTTGAATTGCGGTTTAGCAAAACAGGGTTGAGTTATTTTTTCAAGTTTTCTAAAAGTTATTTTACTTTTTTGTTACTTTAAAAAGTAGAGTTCTGACAAGGAGTCAAAGTTTAGTGTGAAGAGCGAGGCATTGAGAAGGGGACAGTCCCATTCATATACGGAATAATTTCTGTTCGTTTTAAGTTTTAATGTCGCTCCCTGCTTTCAGTTTTTATTCAGTTTGTACTGAATTTCGGAACGTTTTTCAACTAATGCGCGTTCAAATTTGGCTCACCGTATATTAAAATGAAATTTAAGTATTATTTTCTGCAGATTTATTCCATGTATGAAGAAATAAATCTCCTCAATTTATTGCTCTAAATTTTGAAAAAGCTTCCTGTTCTAATTAAACGGCTGCCGTGTTTCATTATCCGCTCTTAGAAAATTTGAACAAACAGTCAAACTTTAGCGTAAAGAGCAAAGTATTGAGGAGGATACAGTTTCTAATCTTGAATAAGATTTAATTTGAATAAGACTTAAATCTCCAATCGGTTTTTCGAGCAATCCAGAAATGCCCTCTTCCATGGAAATTATTTCCCGGAAATCAAAATACGCGGAAAATAGCCCCTGGATAATTCCCCCAAGATATATCTCTAATGTAAAATGTATTTTTGGTTTATATTTATAAATGATAACGTACGGGGAATCAAGAAACCATTTAGCTATGAAGTACATGAACTTGTTTCAGAGCAAGTAGGGACCATGTTTGGTCCATTTTTTCAGTTCACATGTTACTCATTTCATATGAGTTTTGCACTTTTTTGTCCTTCTATCGTTGCAATCAACAACAAGGAATTCATACATATATATATATATATATATATATATATATATATTGCCCTTCCCCCGAAATAAGTCTGTTGTACATACCTAAACAGTATATCCTTTTGTTAGCTTGGAAATTTTCTTGCAATCGAGATCGTCCAGTGTCACATCCTGAAGAAGTAGTTTCAAAATATATCGTTGCTGCCGAACTTGGAAGAGGTGCGAATGGGGTTGTTTATAAAGCTTTTCATAAGGTCAGTTTCTCTTTTTTATCACTGGCATATGTAGAAGCAGGAAATTACAGGATTGAAACAAATTAGGCGACCAAAACCAAACAAGTGTAAAAATTCACATAATCTTGTAGCATTTTTTATGACCCTTAATTAATAATGTTTTGCCAATTAATTATCTTGTTTTTGTTTTTAAGTTGCATGTAATGTCTTTTTATAAATAGAATAGTCTCTTGCATGGACTGGTATATTGTTTCACAGCTTTGGAAGCCGCTATGAAAAAGGAAGGAAATCGACCAGAAAGCAAAAATACGTATTCAGAACCGGAAAAAATACATACGATGACTGAGGCATAGTATTTACGATGCCTCAGTCCGATCGGTCTTACTGTACGGCTGCGAGACGTATCCCTTAAAAGTCGCCGAGGCACAGGCCCTCAACACTTTCAACAAAGATGCCTGAGGAGCATATTGGGGTTGCGTCTCAGCGACCGGATCACAAATACGATCATCCGTCAAAGGTATCGCCAGAAGCGCGACATCACTATCATTCGACGCCGCCGCTTGTCCAGGTTTGGTCAGGTTCGCCGAAGACCGGCAGAGACTTTTAAAAATAAAAGCCTACGCTGCACACCAGCACTTTATTGGTGAAAACGCCATGGAGGACAAGCAAAAACTTGGCTCAACACCGTCTAATCTGATCTCGAGCCGATTGACGGATTCCGGGACATGGTCGCAGATGGAACCCTTCATGGCTCGAAATTATCGCCCTATTAACCCAAGACCGTAACCAGTGTAATTTCTGTCGCCAGAGAGAGCTACATTGCTTTTGTTCTGATCCAAATACAAGTAACTAAGTATATTATTTCATTTTTATTTTGTTTGATATTTAGATCAGTTAATATTAATTATTATTTGTTAATTATATTTAATTTGATTAATCTATTATAAAGGAAAACATTATTAAAATTTAATCAATTAAGTTCTACGATGTGTGAATACTGCATTAGATTTTGACTTCTTCTTTTTTCGGTACTAGGCATTCATGTAAGTTTATGCTCTTACTCAAGTACGTGTTTGTGTTTGCATCAGTAAAAGAAGCAGTTCGCTCATTTGTTTGGGTTTCTTCTGCTTCTAAAATAAAAGTTTTTAGGTTTTTTCTAGTGTTAAAACTATCTTATTGTCCGCAATATTTTTCATCTTTTATTTTCTGTTATTGTAATGTGTTTTTCATTACGGCGATTACGCTTTAACACCTCAAAGGGTTGTAAGCTGTAGTATTTCGTTAATAATCAGCTCCATTCTTTCTGACTCTTCATCGTTGAGAGGAGAACTGAGAAGATGAGCAAACCTGTCATGTGGAGTTGTAGTTGTAGAATTGATTCGTTTCCTTGAGCAGTCGATTCCTTAGCTGCGTTTTTGGAAAGCTGGGCTGTAGTTTTTGGCACTGTTTGTTTTTTGGTTAGGAAATCTACTCTCAATTTTCCTAAAGTAAAGACCCCTAAACAGAGGACTGCATACCCTCCGAAATACCCTATTGCTTCAATAGGTACGTTTTTGGAAGGCTGGGTCGTAGTTAATGACGTTGCTTACTTAGTGTTTAGGAACTGTATTCCCATTTTCCTAAAGTAAAGATTGCCAAAAAGAAGAATGCATGTCTTCCAAAGTCCCCCCTTACTGTTTACTTTTTAGTAGAAAAATAAGAATAGTACGCCTTGTTTGAACCAAAATTATGCAAGGATTTTCAACATGTATTTTATAGAAATAAAAATGCACTAGTGATCCGTGTGACAACACAAACTGACGACAATTTAGCAAACGGTAAGTATTTACTACCTGGAATCATGAAATGATTTTTGATCTTGTCATGTGACGCACAGATTTGGTAACTGACAGTCTATTCTTTAAGGTATTTCAGTTCCAAGCAGCCCCATTTTTATTTGTGTTAATTTCTGTTTCCTTCAAGTATATCAGGATGACTGTTTCTATTTTCAAATAGTTTGAAATTTCCGGTATTTGTTCATTATAATTTCTGTTCGTTTTAATTTTAGCTTGAATAATCATTTTAATTTCATTTAAATAATAAAGCTTTTTTTAAATAAATAAAATATTTTATTTAGTTGAAAATACTCGTTTTGATTCCTGCTTGTTTAAATTTCGTTTTATCGTTCAAATTTGTTTTTGTTTATTTTATTTTAGATTTGACTTAATTGATGACTTTATTCCTGCTCGCTTTAGATCTAATATCGTCAATGACTTTCCTTTCAAAAATATTGTTATGAATGGATCGATGTCAAAAATAATTAATTTATTTTTTCTGATTATTTAGTGCTTCTTTAGGTCATCTCTTTATTTGATTGTGTTTTATTTCTTCCCTTTAAGTACTTGTTTCCTTTAATTTGCTTTTTTTTATTTATCGCTTCTGGTTTTTCTTTCTTGTCTTTGATTATATTCTCTTTATCTTTTTTATTTTATTTAAGTATTTTATTTTTCGTTTTATTTTTACTTTGTTTATTTGATTGTGTGTTCTTTCTTTCCTTTAATTCCTTGTTTCCTTTAATGTATTATTTCTTTATTTTATTTCTTTTACTATTTCCTGTCTTTGATTACGTTCTCTTTAATTTTTTGTTATTTTGCTTATGTCTTTTAGTTTTTAGCTTCTACGGGATAGCAAATATTTGTATAAGTAAGATTCATCGGAGAATTCCTATTTTGAAAGAGCTTTTTTGTATAAATTCTGTCTTATGGCTTTGAAAACCTAATATTGCAGGCCACCTCAGAAGCCGTCGCGTTGAAGGTATTGAAACTGTCCAAAGCATCCAAATCAGGGTTCATGAAAACCAAAGACCTTTACAATGAAATAAAGGTTATGAAGAAAATCAATCACGTAAGTTCTTTTGGAAAATACGTTGTTGAAGTGGATCATGTCCATTACTTTTCATTTTTGAGATAGGGGCTTTATTTAAAAATGGCTGTCACAAGGTATTCATCAGCTGAATTGAAATTTTTTTTATAGTAAAGTAATAATAAAATTAATTCAAAATTGAATTCTAATTTGAAATCAAACTCAATTCAATCAAAAATTTAATTGAATAACATGTTAGTACATTTATTTACAGTACACATTAAAAAAATCACAGGAATTACAAATAAGTACCTATATTTAATACATGTATACATTAATTACAATTTCGCACAAATCTAGGTACAAATAAAGCCAATTACTGGTCATCAGTCGAATCTGCTTGATGAGTTTATCTGCTGATGACGGCCATTGTATATGTGATCGAAATATCCAAAGATTTTTTTTGTTACTTCACTCTCAAATAAAAGGATTTTCCCTATTTAACTGTTATATTTATGTTCAATATTTATATGATTTAATCTTGAATAAAATCTATTTTTAAAAAAATGCTGCCTTAGAAACCTTAGCATCTAATTAACAAATTTGTTTGTCTAAATTTTAGGCTGAAGCAAATAAGAACCAGAAACAAATGCTCAGCTTTTTTGTTAATTTTTAGAGTAGCCTAAGTGTTGTAGCCGAAAATGGGATCCAGACAAGGATACATAGTTTTTTGAGAAAATAGTAATACGTACAGTACTTGATAATGATGTAAAATATTTGCCAGACATTTGCAGAGATTGTCACGTACACAACAAAAAAATATTATTACATACAAACAATAGATTATCACAAGGAGAGATTATCAGGCACAAAGAAAGAGACGTACAAAACAAAGAGAAATTATCACTTACAAATGAGGGATTATCATAAAGGAGTAGCACATAACAACAAAGAGAGATTATCACGTACGAACGTACACACAAGCTTACGTTTTTTGATTATTTAAGGTACAAAGGATTTCAAAATGAAAACATTTTGCTCCTCTCCATCTTCGGTGTATACATTTCAGAAAAACGTGATTTTCTGCGATTTTTCTTCTGGTTGTTATATTCCTGTAAAGATTTTTTTTTTTTTTTTTGTAAACACTGTCCGCCGTTGTCACAATTGAGTATTGAAATGGGCTTGATAAAACTTTTTTACCAACAAGTGCGTTTGTGCTTGTAGCACCCAATTTAGCACCCCAACGTTTGTAGCACCCGATTTATCTGCAGCTGATCGGTGAGTAACACAACATTAATAGAATGGAACAACCGCTATGTTTTGTAGGGCTGTTAATCAAATATAGGCTAGTGGAAAATTATAAAAACTAAGTCATAAACATGTGACATTTTTAAAGGAGAAGACAATAAGGATTATATTTCTATGTCAATATATATATATATATATATATAACAAAATAGAATGAACTAATTGTTCTTTCTAAAAAGATGTTTTTGCAGATAAGTGAATTAACTAAATATATAAAGTTTTTAATCTTCAGTAAATATCTTAATATCCATATTAATGCATAGCTCATATTTATGGCAGTGCTTGTCTTTTACTGTAGCAAATCAGAAAACTTACAATTGTAGTGCTCCATGATGATACACTTTTTTTTGCTCGTTTTCATCTGATTTTTCACACACGTTCTTTATTTTCAAATCTGGCGTCTGCTGAGCGCAAAACAAACCTAACTGCCTATGGAGGCAATAAAAAATTGAGTACCTGGGCATCCCTAATTTTTTCTGGCTATATGGCTGTATAATTTTCCACTTAACCAATTTAAAGAATTAGATTTCATTTTTAGTGTCCTTGGTACTTTACGGACTAGAAAGTCCCCAAAAATAGCGTTTTGTTTATCTGAAATCTCCTTGAAATAGCTTGATCTCCTCTGATTCTAATTTCAGGGCAACGGACATTTTAGGCATATAGCTTGGTAATTATATGCATAACAAGGTTTTTCTCAATAAAATGTGATTGTACCACTCAGTGATGAATCTATGATTTTTTTTGTGGGGGGGGGGTACAAAAAAAAACTTTAAAAAACGCCTCAAAAAATGGTTAATGTTCGTTTTTGTT